>NC_048302.1:16308395-16384198 GCF_013100865.1 Trachemys scripta elegans
CACTTACTTTAGTGTCTTAGGCGAGACCTACGGGGGGGGGGGGGGGGAAATCGATTTAAGATACGCAAATTCAGCTAGGCGAATAGTGTAACTGAATTCGACGTATCCTATTCAACTTACCCCGCTGTGAGGAGGTGGGAGTATGCGCGTCGATTGGGGGATTGATTTATCCGTCTAGATGAGACGCGATAAATCGATCCCCAAGAGATCGATTTCTACCCACCGATCTGGGCGGGTAGTGTAGACTAGCCCATAGGAAGTACTGCTGGTATTTCACAAGGCAGCACTCTTTTTTCTGAGTCAGTACTGAAACTATGACCCAGTGTATTTTGTCAGGGCTTCTTGAAGTGCTATCTTGTGGATGAGATGTACAAGAAAGGCCTTGAACTTCGGTGGTCACTAAAGATCCCCTGGGAGTGTTGGTAAGAATGAGGTGTTAACACCCATCTCCTGACCAAATCTGAACTCTGCTAATAACAGTCTGTCTACTAAACCCTTCTTCTAATTTCAGTGTCAACTGGTACAGGATCCTTCCTAACAATCTGTCTAAAAGTAGTGTTGCTATGTGCAGTTAAAAAGGTGTCAAACTACCCAGAGGTGGATGCATTTCAGTGATGGGGGATGCAATCCCTGTGTAATTCCTTACTTTTCCTAACACAGATGTTGTAGTACTTTGAGATTGTTGGGTGAAAGCTAATATAGAAGTGAAATAATTGAAATGCGGGTAAATAACAGACTCTCTGACATTCCCTAGGCAGAAGGCTCCATATAAAGAAAATTTAGGTAATGCTACAGTTGCTGTATCTCAATAATTAAAAATATTTGCAAGTACCATGAAATCAATATAAACAGGTTTTTACCTCCACTGACAGAGATGTTAAACGTTTCTTTTCCAGATGTCAGATCTTCAGTCTCCTCTTTTGTTCTCTAATAGAGAGGAAAAGTGCAGTTTTTCAGTCTATGCAAAGATTCGGCTAAATAAATCCATGTTTGAAGACATACACCGTATATGGGAGGGCATGGTATGCTTTCTTACAGCCGTTCCCCAAGGGGCCACTAACTTAGAATGAAAGAGCATTGTTATGCTCAGTCTTTCTACTCAATGTCATTAACTTCCCCCAGCACCTGCACAAAGCAAATCTCTGAGCACTGTGGAAAAGCCGGGAACGTACCCAGTGATCTACCTAGCTATGCAAATGTACAAACATAAAAACACACTGCTGACAGATCACTGGTGAGCATTATTAAAACTAGATGCAATTAGGGGAAAATACTTCAAAAACGTCAGGGTTCACACTTCACTGGGAAGAGGTTCATTTAAGTACCTGGGAGAGTATTTAGACATTGCGAGCAATTACTTAGACAACAAGGTACAGCCTTGGGATTTCCATGCATGAATGCACGGAATAGTAATAATAAAAAAAACCCTCCAGAAAATTTAGCTAATTAATCCTCACAGCCCACTGTGAGGAGTGCAGATGATAACATCCTCATTTTACAGAGAGGGAAACCAAAAAGTTACATCACCTGCTCAAGGTGGTCAGGGTGAGTCAATGTCCAAGCATCTAATTGCTCCAGCATGATGTATCAGGTTGGTATGTACTGCTTTTTAAATAAGCATATATTTTTCCCCACAAAAAGGCTGATCTGTATATTAATGCTACCTACCTAACACTTAACTTTACTGCACGGAGATCTGGTGCTTGATTCTGCAAGGTCCTGGGCACCCTGGCTCAATCCAGCAAAGCATTTAAGCACTTGCTTAGCTTTGGACATTGAAATGAGACCACTCACATGCTGAAAATTAAGCAGATGCTTAAAAATGCTTTACTGGATAAGGACCAGAGTATTCAGCAGCCTCTACAATAGAACCGTTTATGATCTTTCAGTGAAAAAAAAAAAAACAATGATCTCAAATCCGATGTGAAAATCTATGCACCACATGTTAATTTTGGTATTTAAAATAAAATTCATGTAGAAATGCGTACTACCCAGGGGAAGTCTCCTTCAAACATGAGTTCTCAACCTTTTCATAGTGTGAACCAAACCTGAACAGAGAAACTGTTGATTGACCACGTCCCCTCTCATTTGCCATTGTGCAAATATGCGCAGGTACAATACACACACACACACACACACACACACACACAGAACATTAGAAAGACACACTAGAAAGGAAATGAGCTGTTAAGGCAGTGGGTACGCGCGTGATAACCCAACCTAGTTAATACAGAAGCCAACACTTACCTCTCCCAAGAACGGCTCTTCAGTAGCTTGGCTATCTTCATCATCACTTTGTACTGATTGGTCCGATTCTTTAAGAGCCTTTTGCAGAGAACGGAAGATTGCATTTGGAAAAAGGTAGCAGGGGAGAGAGAGAGAGAGAAAGACACTCAGCACTGAAGAACACAGATTAAAAGGAACACGAGCCAACAATATACAGAGCGAGTCTGCCAAGAGCAGAACTCCATTTGCAGAAATATAAATGTCTTCACTTCCTCGGTTTTCCCCACTAAGAGCCACACTTAGACCACATCTACACTACAACAGCACAGCTACAGCGCTGCAGGTTCGCCATTGTAGCCACTGCACCGTAGATGCTTCCTATGTCGACAGAAAGGGTTTTTCCACCGATGTAGCCAATCCACCTCTCAGAGATGGTAGCTATGTTGATGGAAGAATTCTGTCGACCTAACTATTCTGCACAGGGCACAGAGTTTTTCACAGCCCTGAGAAATGTAGCTAGGTCAAAATAATTTTTAGGTGTAGACCAGGCCATAGTTTTCCAATTAGCCATCTGAACACATGTAGCCACTTTTTTTTAAATTTGACACTTATTGATGGTAGCCAAAAGAGCATGTGCACTATAATGATATGAAGAGTGTTTGTAACAGACTCTGACAAAGGAGAGAGTGTGAAGCAGAGAATGTAGGGCGAGGGCATATTTCATTACCACTTTAGACCACTAAGAAAAAAAAGATGCGTATTCAATGCAAGCCGTTCTTACAAGAAAGCTTACAAGTGGAAATCTCAGATTCAGTCCCACATGCTGAAAATTAAACCATTAGACCAAACCCTTCTCTGGTATGCTAGGGGAGAAGTGTGGCCAGGTGCTGCAGGGGAAACCCTAATTAGCTCCTGCCACCCCAACCCCAATCAGGGGAAATGGGTTCGGGCTGGGTCACTAGCTAGGACTGTCCTGGAAAATGGCCACACCTGCCCGCCTCATTAACAGGGGCTAAAAGCTTGGGAAGAAGTGGGGGGGGACAGAGAGGAGTACGCTCAGAAGGAGCCTGTTGCCACTGAGGCCTGTGGTAGGCCAAACCTGTCAATAATCTATTTACAGATAGTTGGAACTGGTTGGGGGGACTGGACACAGGAATAAAGAGTGCAGGTGTTGCACCAGCTTGAAATGGTCCTGACTTATTGGGGAGCAGGGACAGGAGGCTGAACCCAGCGGGGCACGGTGAGCACCCCGTTACAAGAAGGGCCTAGCTTCCAGGCCTGCTGCTACATCAGATTCACTCTGGGAAGAGTGGGCAGCCCCCTCAATCAGTATCCTGCAATGTACAGCACACACTAGGCAGGGCCACCAACTGCTCCTCTTGACAGGAGCAAAGCACGCTGCCTGGCAGTGCATTCCCTGCCTTCTTCCACCCCTACAATCCTGGACCTGGACGGTCCCTAGATCATTGTTGTGGCGAGAGCTCCCTTCCCCAGCTCCCTCATTCCATATGATAAGGGCAGGATTCCCTGTACTGTCTGTCTCCAGAGTGATGAGCACTTAGACGCCACAGATTATATTTCTCTCTGCAACTCCCATTAGAGTGAATTACTATCTTGAATTAGGTTTAGCCAGAGTTCACAACACTTTGTTTTACCAGATGTTTAAGGGATGGTAGAAATTGCAATATAAGTAGAGACTGCCTACAACAAACGTGACTTGCTGAGAATGTGGGACTGCAGAGAGAAAGAGAGAAGAGTAACCGTTTATTTCTGGGCTAGCTATGAAGGTTGTTATTTACTCTGTGCTTTCCAGGGTGGGTCTTCCCCCAACACGTTGCAATTCTTTTTGTTAATGATCCGGAGGCTGCAGAGATTGCCTGACAACAGGAAGGATGATACCTTTCTACACCCACAGACAACATAAACATTGTAATGGACACTACAAAAGGATTAAAAAAGCAACCAATATGGAGGAGCAAAGAAACCCCACAAGACTCATGTCAAGATTAATTTCGCTCCCTGTAGACAGAGATCCTAAAACAAACACACCATTAACTGCTAACTGGGCGATAAGAAATAAACTAACTAATGATATTCACACAGTTCTAGTGCCAGAGATTTCAGGGATTTTTTTAAATATGAACTTTCAGAGTTTATGTGAAAATTGTAAATTTACAACATGCTCATAATCTGAGTCATTCATATGTTCTGGTATAAATATTGAGTTAAAAGAGAAATTATTCTTACCTGGTACATTTTTATTATATTAATATGGCAAAAAAGATCTTTGTTGTTTTTGTTTGCTTACCTCCTCTGGTTTGCCATCTACAAGACTCTCTTTATTCAGAGCTGAAGTAATCTACAAAATAAATAAGATTTATTAGTTAAGTGGTTTTTCTCTCTTACTTTAGGGTATGTAGCAAGTGTTAACATTTTGCAGGTCACCAAAAGTTGGAGATGAAGATAAGGCCCTGATTGCATGAGAGTTGAAACCATGCTAGAACATTTCCCTGATCATTGTGCAGAGGAATTTACGTTGAGACCCATGCTAACCAAACCGTGATGGAACTGACTGCTTCTAAAGGTTAAAATCTTCTTGGATTTTAGCTTTCTGGGGGCAGAGACTGTGTCTTCCATTGTGTTGCACAACGGGGCCCCAATCCTGATTGGGACTTCTGAGTTCTACTGTAGTAATAAAATAATAAAAATAATGTTATAACACAGCTCTCAGGGGGGAAAAAATCCCTATCTATAGTGATTAGGGAAACTGGATTTTGTTAGGATTATTTCAACCACAGCACGATAATGTGTCAGGGTAGGATTTTCAAACAGGCGGAAGAGTGCAGACACCTACCTCTCATTGACTTTCAATGTCAAGTGGGTATCTAACTCCTTTAGATCCCTGTGAAAATCCCAACCTAATGTATAGATAAAGAGTTAAAATACAGACTGGAAAAGCATTAGTCCAGCAGCTGGACAGAATGGCTTTTCTAATACCACTAATCTCATCTGATTACTTCTAGTTCTACACCTTGAATAGTATCCCTACCGGCTGTTCTAGTCTGTATATTTAGCCTAATGCACAGGTTTTTTCCTAGACTCTCATTTTTATTTACATTACTGTAAATACAGCAATGAAAAGTGATATTCCAGAAGTTCCCTTGGTTTGGCCAGAGTGCCAGACCAAAAAATAATAAAATAAAGCCACATGCTACTAGAAGCTCATTCTGGCAAACTGACACCAATTCCTCTTTTTATATTAGTGATAAAGTAAGGAACCTAATAAATTGGTTTTTGTTGTCAAGATGTCATTAACTCTAAGACTAGTCAGTCACTCTGTATTGTTTCAACTCAATAGATAACATGGATTCAGTTTAAAGTGCAATTCTTTGCTGAAAACTGGCTATTTTTCAGACACACTTTTAAGTTTGGAGGTGCTACAGATTACAAAAATGAGGAAAGTGTTTGCACCAACTTAGTCAAAATTAAAGGAAGACAAATTGGAGATTTCATAGAGGCAACACTGTTCTACTGAAACAGGTGAAGAATGCAGCATTGAGAAATAAAGGTGATGGCTTGAAAAGCAAGCTCAGAAAAGCACGTCAGATAGGGTGACCAGGTATCCGGTTCTCAACCGGAACACCCAGTCGAAAAGTGATCCCGATGGTTCCGGTCAGGACCGCTGCCTGAGCTGCTGACTGTCTGGTTGGTGGCACTGGGACTGGCAGGCTCCCTGCTAGCCTCCGCGCCGTGTGGTTCCCAGGAAGCAGCTGGCATGTCCCCCCTCCGGTTCCTAAACGTAGGGGCAGCCGGGGGCTCCACACCCTAACCCTGCACCTCAACTCCTTGTCCCAGCCCAGAGCCCTGTCCTGCACCATGAACCCCTCATCCCTGGCCCCATCCCAGAGCCCACAACCCCAGCCAGAGCCCATACCCCCTCCCACACCCCAACCCACTGCCTCAGCCCGGAGCCCCCTCCCATACTCCAAACCCCTCAGCTCCACCCCCAGCCCAGAGCCACCTCCTGCACCACAAACCCCTCATCCCTGGTCCCACCCCAAAGCCCGCACCCCCAGCCAGAGCCCTCAACCCCCCTCCCATACCCCGGCCCCCTAAGCCAGCCCGGTGAAAATGAGCAAGTGAGTGAGGGTGGGGAGAGCAAGCGACATGGAGGGGAGGATGGAGTTTGCAGGGGGCAGGCCTCAGAGAAGGGGCTGGGCAAGGGTGTTCCGTTGGTGCGAGTAGAAAGTTGGCAATCCTAACGTCAGATTTCAAGGATTGGTGTACGCAGAGACACAGAAGATACTATGAAGATGAAGAGCATGGACACAGAAAACTCATTTTCTATTTCAAAGCACATCAATTCACCTAAAAGGTCAATCAGGTCCCATACCACGATACTTACATACTCTACATATACCACTAAATTCCTTACCATTAACACTTACAGACATTTTTGAACTAGCACCTAATCAAAGTATGGGTTTGAGGGTCTGAAGTGTCTTGCTGTCTTCGTGATAACAGGCACCAGAGACCAATTTTAAACACAAGAATGAAAAACTGTGGGTCTGAAGACTTATCCCTGTATCCTACTTAGGCAACAGTTGTTTCTGGAGACCAGATTTAACTCTGTCACTCCAAGATAAAGATGTTTTTCTGGGTTAGAAAGAGGTAAACTGTACCCAAACAGTGTAAATTGCTATTTCAAGAGGTGGAGAAAACATCTATCTTTCTGAATGTAAATAGATTTGATTGTTTTGGGGTTCTTCTTGGGAGGGAAGGGTTTCCTGTTTCCTAAAAATTATTACCACCCAAATAAAAAAAAGAATATTACTCTCTTAGTATTTTATCCTAATTCGAGACTGAAAAGAGGGTTTAATTTTTTTAATTATGTACTATACATGTGTAATTGCACTGAATTGCATCTCCACATACATGAGTAATTCCTATTAACAGGAAAAAAATGAGGTTCAGATTTTCAAAGCAGTCTAGAGGATTAGACACACATTTATTAAAATTAATAGATGTATCTAAATTCTCTTGACCGCTTTGAAATTTTCAACCTGAGTGTCTACAACAAGAGGAGAACATATACCTTAAAAAAATATTGCTATTGCCACAAAAAGCTCTAGTCGGAAATTTCTCCAGGGTCTCATAAGGTATTTTGTGTTGTGTATCTAGATAAAAATTTCAGAGCAGATACAGTGTTTTTCTGGATCTTCTTGAACAATGAGCACACTGCTGGTGCTTAAATAATAAGTCTTCAAGATAGTGGTATTTAAATAACCTGAGGGTACTGTTTATAGCAGTGGTCACCAACCGGTCGATCGATCATGATCTCTGGTGGTGCAGTGTGGCTGCCACTAAGGTAGACTCGCTTCCTACCCTAGCCCCACGCCACTCCCGGAAGTGGTCAGCATGGCCACAGGGGCGGGAGGGGAGGGGGGCCAGGGGTCTCTCTCCGCGCACTGCTCCTGCAGCTCCCATTGGCCAGAAGAGCTGCGGGGGCAATGCTTGCAGAGAGGGGCAGTGTGCGGAGCCACGTGCCACCCCCCCCCTCCCGCACAGGGGCGCGTTGGCCCCTTCCGGGAGCGGTGTGGGGTCAGGGTAGGCAGGGAGCCTGCCTTAGCCTCGCTGCACTGGCCGCTGACCGGGAGCCGCCAGAGGTAAGTGCTGCCTGGCAGGAGGCCACACCCCAACTCTCAGCCCACTCCTAAAGCTAGTGCCCCACACCCCCTCCTGCACCCCAAACCCCCTCCTGAACCCCAACCCTTTGTCCCACCCCTGACCCTCTTCCCAGAGCCAGCACCCTGTACTCCCTCCTGCCCCAGCCCGGAGCCCCCTCTTGCAGCCAAACTCCCTCCTAGAGCTTGCACCCCAACCCCCTGCCCCCTCCCACACTGCAAACCCCTCGGCCCCAGCCCAGACCCCGCACCCCCTCCCAAACCCCAACCCCCTACCCCAGCCCGGTGAAAGTGAGTGAGGGGGTGGGGGAGAGTGACTGACGGGGGGAGGAGGGGGAAATGGAGAGAGGGGGCGGGGTAGATCCTGGATTGCCCTTAGATTAAAAAAAAAAAAAAAAGTTATCTTGGGTGTAAAAAGATTGGAGACCACTAGGTTATAGTCATTGTAATATAGTAGTTATCACAGGGTCATAACTGCATCCTGGGATAATACAGCTTTAACTGAGTTATCAGGAAGCACCCTCAAGATACTACTATACAGAAAAACATTATGTCCTCTCACATGCTCTGTTTTGTTACTGCCATTCCAACTCTCCATTTATATGCCAAATAATATAAGCACCTCAACTTCTGACCCTGTCTCTAATATTTTATATTTCAATATATTCCTCAGTATAAATACTTAATACATACACAACTTTAAGGCAGATTTACCTTTTGCCCTAGGTCATCCTTCCTGTACCCCAAAAGTTCAAGGTATTTGCCACGAGAATCTTCTTCAAAATTCACCTTTAAAAAAACAAAACAAAAAACTAATAGTCAAAAGAAGCATGTTTTGAATCCTAATTTCATTTTCCCCATTGTAATTTCAACTGACCATGTATTGGAAATCAATGATTAAGCAAAATGTGTTAAAAAGGGAGAACTTAATTGTGCAGGGCCGGCTCCAGGCACCAGGCACCCAAGCACATGCTTGGGGCGGCACCTGGTAAGGGGCGGCGGGGGGAGCGTGGCGCGGCATTCCGCGGGGGGGAGGGGTGCTCCGGCGGCGTGGCAGTCGGTGGGGGGCGGGTGATGGCGGGCTCGGGGGGCAGTTCCGGCGGCACTCGGCAGGGGCGGGCTCTGGCGCTCGGCAGCACGAGGCGGGGGGGGTGGCGCTCTGGGGGGGGGTCGGGCGGCGCTCGGTTGGGGGGCTCGGGGGGTGGCGCTTTTTTTTTGCTGCTTGGGGCAGCAAAAAAGCTAGAGCCGACCCTGTAATTGTGGACTCTGAGGATCTGGGCCTCTGAGTATAGCTATGTCTAGTAACTGGACCTCTTCAATTTCCATTTAGTTCTTATTCTGAAAACACAAAACGTCATAACTAATAACAGAAAGCATATTTTACCTTACCAAATGAAATCTCTCATTATCTGACCGAGTATACAGATGTACCACTACTAGGCTAATGATTAAATTATGTCAAACCTTCCCCAGAATCTGTAGCTCTTTGCTTCTGCTAGAACATCTTTTAAGAGCAGACACTAAAGCATACCTATTTCAAAGATTTCTTGTCCTGCCACCAGTAATCTCTTTTGATCAAGTAAATGGATTATTTGATACCATTTTCAGAATCTAATCTCATTCTACTGTACAAACTAGAAATTGCCTCATTAGCTTTACACAGCGTTTTCCGTTTAAAATGTTTTACCATGTACTGAGAACCACTTTTAGTATTGGTTTTAAGAGGCTGGGGAATCCTTTAATAATTCAGAAACATCTGAAAAACATTACCTTTAAGAAAGACCACACATTTTTCTCAAAATCAGTCTGGGCAGCTTCTATTTTTTTCTGACAGTAGTTGATGAAGCCTTCGGATTGCACAGCTTCTTGCAGCTGATCCGAGCGGTTCAGAAACTCTTTCTCCGTGACAACTTGACTCACATACACGTGGTGGTGCTGCTGCTGCTCGGGTCCTTGTTGATGAGACTTTATATTCTCAAATGTAACGAGCTTCCCTCCAAACTGTAATTTAATAAATAATGTACCAAATATTACAACATATTGATACAATGCACACCCATTTATACATTACTTACATACACACATTTTCTCTCTTGATTCGTTGCCCCAATCCTGCAAACACTTACACATGTGAGTAGCCCCATTGAACTCATGGAGACTACTCAGAGTAGTAAAATTACTCATTTGCATAAATGTTTGTAGGATCACAGCCTCAGACTGAAAGCTCTTTGGAACAGGGACAGTGTATTTGCACATCTAACACAATGGGGCTCTAATCTTGATTGGGGCTTCTGGTGCTGCTACGATAGAATTGTTAAATAATAAAATTACATATACACATATGGCATGTTTCAGAGTAGCAGCCGTGTTAGTCTGTATCCGCAAAAAGAACAAGAGTACTTGTGGCACCTTAGAGACTAACAAATTTATTAGAGCATAAGCTTTCGTGGACTACAGCCCACTTCTTCGGATGCATATATGCATATGGGGGGGTGGGGGGGAAGCATATAAATTTGTTAGTCTCTAAGGTGCCACAAGTACTCCTGTTCTTTTTACATAGGGCATAATAAGTGCTACCTGAAAATATAACTAAAAATGTGCAACACTACCTTAGACAGCACACAACTGGCAGATTAGATAGACAGAAATAAAAGTGGCAGAGAAAGAACCAAGACTGGGATAATAGGGAAAGAAGAAAAAAAAAAAAAAAAGTTAACTGATTTGGCTTTAAATGAGTAAATAGTATAAAGCAAAAAACCCACACACATCCAAATTTCTCAGTTAGCTAATGGAGAACTAGGATGAGCTAATGGGAATCAACATCCCAAAATACAGTTAGAAGGATATATGAATTGTTTCCAAATCAACATTAATTATACCCTTATGGAGATGTCAAATTTCACGTTAACCTATGAATTAGATAACACTATGCTGAGACTAGATCAGTACTTTGGCACAGATATCTATTCTGAGTCAGGGTTCAACACTGAGCGAACAAAATCCTAGTATATTCTAGTTCTCAGTTAAAAAACCTGTAACTTAGAAGTAAGTGAACAATGAAGTTATAGAACAGATGGCTCTGCTCTCAAAGTACAGTGGAACTTTGCTAAATCTCACTTGGCTAATCTGTGACTTTGATAATCCTACACACACAAACTTGGCACTCTCACCCTGCTTCTCAGCAAAGACTTAACAGCAGAAAGGTCTCACACACTTCAAAGCTGTTACTAAACATAGAGTGTATTTATTATGCAGTGTAGTTCGTAATTGAAAACTAAAGTACACGTAGCAAAGTAAATTAACACAGTGTATGGTGTTGCAGCACATATAAAAATTATTTTGTAACATTTATTCGCTTGGCTGCCAAATGCAAAACGTGGTACTCCACAGTGGACTTTCCAGTCATTATTGCAAATGAGTGAAGCTCTGTTGTAATGCAATATAGCACCCTTTCTACACTGCTTGCAGAGAATATATCAGAAATGTTACAGCAAAGTCAATTTTGCCCACTCAGTAGCCTACAAAAGGGCTCTCACTTACTGAAAATGATGCACCCACAGGCCGTCGGACCCATTTGGGTGGCTTCTTTAACGGTAGAACAGTGCTCTGAGGAGTTGTCTGCTGTGGAAGCTGCAACGGAGGGAGGGGCTGCCCCATGCCAAATGGATCAAGATTCCCAAAGGAGGATGAAAGCTTTAAAGAGAAAGAAACTGATTGCACATTTCCTGCAGTATTCAACGTAAGATACGTATTTGTACATGATAATTATTCAACAGTCTAGTGCACTACTTTGGCAGTCAATGCTTCCGCCATTTTCAAATATTGTCACACGGAGCAAACTATTTTCTTCTCCAACTTCACATTCTCCTCTTCACGTTTTTCAATACCTTGTCTACCTGTTTCTGCCTCAAACCATCTGTGCTCCCTCCCATGATGGAGTAAATGCTGATCCGTCCATCAAAAGAAGCAGCTGAAAGGATAGCAGGGTTTCTGGGACACCACTGAACGTCAAAGCACCATTGGGTATTTGTGGGAAGCTCATACAACACCTGTGCCAAAACAGAGTTTGATGAAACAGTATTAACATAATAAACGACACTGTAGACACTGATGTGTCACTAAAGATCCTGTGTCAGTAGGATGGGCAACCACACGCTGAAACAGGATTATGGTCTCCTGCTTTAAAATCATCTCCATGGGACGAAAGAAAGGAGGGGCTAAAAACTGTGGCTAAAGGCTTTCAAGAGAAGAATGATGGCTTTGTGGTTAAGGTGCTGGAATGCGACTCGGGAGATCTGGCTTCTGTGCTCACCTCTGCCACAGATTTCCTGCACGACCCTAGGCTAGTCACTTAGGGTAAATTTTTCAAAATCTAAAGGATTTAGGAGCCTAAATCCCATTGAAAATTATGCTATTTTTCTTAGCTGAGAACCATTGGCTTCCCACTTTGATTCAACAGAGCCATCGTCTGCTGCTGACTAGGGCACAGCATAAGGCTGATTGCTTTGGAACGAGGGCATGATTGGAAGAATGAGGTATAGCTTAACCTTGGGAGAAACCTGTTTACTTATGCTGACTTTCACCAATGTTGTGTGCACAGTTTTGGGTCTTTTTGCATTATGGCAACATCCATAGGAAGGTGTTAGGGCACATTTCAAATAGCCAAAGAAAATGTATTCATATTTTAAAACTATGTTTCCATGACTCAATGAGTTTCTCTTGTATTATATAGTAACTATGGGAGCCCTCTGTTGGGTGAAAAACTACCTGTTTACTTCCCATAGATTTTAATCAAAGACTCAAGTCTACTGAATAACAAATCCATACCATTTTAAAAAGTTGTTCAGTTAAAAACCTGCAAGGAATGTAATTATTAAAGCTTCTATTAATTTTCCATTAACACAATCAGACATTAATTCTTACCACTTCTACAGCAAATACAAAATAGTGTCTGGTTGAAAATGCCTTATAGCTTTAAAAAAAAAAAAAGGAGGGGGGGCATATAAATTCCCATCCAACAAAGCTGAAACATGCTTAACTTCAGTGGGACCACGCACCTGCTTAACATTAAGCATGTGCTTAAGTGCTTTGCCAAATCAGAGCCATAAAGATGTAGGTACAAAAACATCTGTATTAGAGTAGGGTACTGCCATTTAAATGGTGAAGTAAGAAATGACACAATCAATACTAATTTGATTTCTCCCCCAAATCAGAGTTCTCATGCGTAGCTTTGAATGGATGCAATCATGTAAAAAACCCATGGCCAGGAAGCCTCAACACCTTCAAAAATTCCTTCCTCAAAGTAGGAGCAAAGAAAGCAGGTCCTTTCAGATACCCCACTCCATGGGGGCCAAAGGAGGTAGAGAGCAGGTGTGTGGTCTACAAAGGCTTTCACATGTGCAAGGAAAAGGGTTCAGGGATCTCATATGGAGGGCTGAAAGTAGGCTGGTTGGCGTACCATATGACGTAAGAAGCGGCTGCCGGTACCGGCTCGTACAAGGCTGATGTTACCATCGCTGCCCCTTTTGTGCCCCTCCCAGGGCCGCCAATGGTGGGGGACAAAAGGTGCAGCTGCCCTGTGGCCCGGCAATTTAAAAGGGCCCAGGACTCCTGGCCACCGCCGTTGCTACCGCAGCAGCGGCCAGAGCCCCGGGCCCTTTAAATTGCTGCCGGAGCCCCAGGTGGCGCTGGGCAGTAAGGAAGGGCTGACTGGGGGAGGCTGACCTCCAGCCCCGCCCCTTCCGCCCGAGGCCCTGCCCCTTGTTGGGGGGCCTGAAGCTGGGCCCCTGTACCGGTAAGTATTTTATCTTACTTTCACCCTGCCCATATGTATCACCAGACCCCAGATTTTTGGCTCATGGTTTCTTTGTATTGCAAAGAACAGCAGGTGTCTCAAAAAACACACCTCAAGGAAACCATGGACAAAAATACAAGAGCCCATAGACAGGTGCACTTCACAAAGCTACTTTTAGCAGAGGCAGATGAAATGGATAAAACTGAAATGACAGTGTCCCTTCAATGAACCATAAGAGTGAGCGGGGGACAAGTCTTGTCCTGTTCTGGTTTATAATATATATGGCTGACAGTAGCAGCTAAAACTTCCAGGTCTTAAAGAGGTCACCTTTGTATAAGACTTTTCCATTTTTTCTCAGTTGGGTTGTGTGTACAAAATGTTTGGGGTCAGAGAACACAGTTTTGGTATGAAGGGCACAGTCTAAAACAAATATTAACTAGTTTAAAAAAATGTTTTCTCACAACACTGTGTCATTATGTACAAAGTCAGTATGTTCTCCACAACAAATGTAATGCAAAGAATCTTTCTCTGTTTATGACCTTTAAAAATGGTTTGCATACAATACCTCCCCTGTATTAGGGTTAGAGCAGAGAATCTTAGCATCCTTTCCACAGCTTAGTAACAGCTCAGAATCTGCCATACTCCAAGCAATGGTCAAAATACCCCTGTGTGAAAAGCCATAGTAAGAAAATATTAATATAAATGCATGATGATTAATGAGGCACCCTCATTAGCACACATCTAGATTACCTGGCCACTTCATCTTTAAATGCCAAGTCCCCCGCCACCCCCATTATGTTGAGAGAGTAGAGAAGGTGCTGCCGACATTTGTTTTATTGAAATAGATTTTTTTCCACTTTCTGCACAGCAGGCATGACAGTGTAGCCACAGGCTAAGGGCACAATCCAGAAAGGTACCTGAAAGCCAAAGACTATAACCATTGATAAAAAACATGGATATCAAAGGTAGATTGTGTAATAAAATGTCACACTAATGCCGGACTCGGAACATTGCAGGATAAGAACTGTGACTAATACTTGCGGCCATCTTCTTTTTATTACTAAAGGGTTAACATTAGCACAGTCAACATCAGCATTTTCAGGGAGTGCTTGCAACACAGTTTTTTGCTGCCCTCCATCCTTGAATGCAGTAAACTCCTGTCCACCATTTTCACACCGCTGTACACCAGGTCAGCCAAAGGTTTAGGGAAGTTAGTGAAAGGATTCATTAGACTACACCCCAAATTTAAGCAACTCATTTTGGATTAGAAAGCGAGTATGACTGTTCGTATGGGTGTGGGATCTTTAGATTCCCCAACCCCTCCTGCAGAAGTGGAGCCCGGCTGCTGCTTCTTTGCACCCTTGCAATCGTTTTACATAGTCTCAAAAACGTAAATGTTTCTTCTCAAAGGAAACAGCTAGAAATGTACTTTTTAAAATTAAAGCTGGGCTCCTGCTTCACAGTTCTAGCTCCTTAAAACCAGTGTGGCCCATTGGCACAGGTTTGCTGAGCACCAAGGCTAGCTGTATCACTAAAACGTCTAGATTAAGGATAACAGTAGCTGCTAAAGCATCTGCCTTGGAGCTTAAAATTGGGATGGCATTAATACCAACTGATAGAGAGTTGTGTACAAACCAAGATTAGAATGGGGAAAATGGCTAAACAAACAAACAAAACTCAAGATTTACAGACTAGCCGACATAAATACCTTGTATGGTTTTCCAAAACACGAAGAGGAGAAGAAGCAAACCTAAGATCCCACATCTGAATTACAGGCAACCTGTCATCTTCGGAAGCCAGGACCATCTGTGTAGCCACATCAGGGTGCCAAGCCAAGTCTGAACAGTGCATCTGATAGATAAAGTAGTGTTAGACCACAAGATAATTAAGCAGAGCTATAAAAAAAAGGAACCCTCCAAAACAGAAGCATGGAGAATGCTGGCTGGAGCGTGGCCCTGTTTATTCCCACTTCAGCCTATTTTAATTAAATCTTCCCACTGCAGCCATGAATGGGTCAATACTGAATTTATCAGCATAGTGCGCATCATTTAACCAGTCTGACTTTTCACTGCTGAGTAATACATAATGTCCCCTTCTCTTGCCTGAACCCTAAACTCCCTACCAAATTCCTTCCTGGCCAAATATTAATTTAATCATTTGCAAAAATTAATTATTTAAAATAATAATCCACTTTTGGCATACAATTATAGCCCTTTAAAAAATTAACAGATCTTACAGCAGGTAGTATAAAATGGGGACATGTTCCTGTGTCACTTAAGAGTCTAATGAGAATCCGTGCAGTCACTTGTCAAGAATAAGTCTAATAGTTAATCATTTATGATTATTAATACAGGCTCTTGATAGTTTAATATAATAAATTACCCGGTTGCTGTGGTCGCTGACTTTGATGATAGGCTCATTCTTCCTCAGATCCCACACAGTAGCACGACCACTAGGACTGGCAGAGGCCAAGATGTGCTGGACTTGCCTGTTCCATGCAATGCAGCTGATGTCTTCTGGAGGCTATTGCAAACAAAACACATCCCAACAGTCTCTTTTTGCCAACAGAGAGCTCCATTTTTTTGATTAGATAAGTTGGCTAAAACAACAAGTTTTCAAAGCTAATCCTCATAGCCCATGTGTTCATTTTACCTTCCTGACACTAGGAAATTTTAAAACCCATGCATTTAAATATACGCTGGCTATCTGCACCCCTCCTTCCTTTCTGCCTGTGATAAATTTGCCAGCTATGGAGGAAGACGGAGCAAGTTTGTTGTCTCCCAGAGCTTAATAGTGACCCGCAAAAAAGTATTTAAAAATTGGACTTGTGCCCTTCATTGGTCTTTTGTGATGTATAGAAAAATGACAGGCGGTATGTTTTGTTTTTTGTTTGGAGGGGCAAGTGTTAAAGCTTTTTTCTGCTTACTTTTTTTTACCTTATTGGGGGAGGGATAGCTCAGTGGTTTGAACATTGGCCTGCTAAACCCAGGGTTGTGAGTTCAATCCTTGAGGGGGCCATTTAGGGATCTGGGGCAAAAATCTGTCTGGGGATTGGTCCTGCTTTGAGGGAGGATTTAGTTGGGGATTGGTCCTGTTTTGAGCAGGGGGCTGGACTAGATGACCTCCTGAGGTCCCTTCCAACCCTGATATTCTATGATTAAGTCTGGCCTTCCCTGATTATGTTAGAAATTTCTTGGGTGTCTCAGAGCATGTGCATTACAAGCTCTCACACCTTAACTCAAAGGGCATGTCTCCCAAATGTTTATTAGTCATTGGACTAATTTGATAACAAAAAACAAGTTAAAATCAAAGCGTTTTAAAACAGATTGCTACTCAACGGCTCAACTTTCATTCTCTCAATAACGATTGTGCAATAACTTCACTAGTTCTCCAGGCACCATAAAGTTTTTCATGGTAAATACAACCTGCTTTTCTACTAACAACTATGTAAATTCACACAGAGAAAAATAAACTTTAAAATACACAATACCACAAACATCTTTCAGGCCTTCTTTACACAGCACGAAGAAGGGGAAAAAAGAACAGAAGACTAACATTTTCTTCTATTCTCCAGGTCTTCTTTAAACAAAACACAGGCTAACCAGAGGTGTTTAGATATTAAGATGATACATTCCATATGAATATCTACAACTGTCACACCTATCGCCTAACAATCTACCACCTATTAATAGCCAGGTTTAACACCTTATTTTTTAATCTGCATCTTTCACGGCAGCATAAAGATCCTTCAGACTTAAACACACAGTAGAACATGCCAAAATAGGCTACAAAAAACACAGCCTCCATAGAGTAGTGAAGGATGTTTAAAGCACACGGAAACTAGAGAGACTTGACTTTCTAACAACCATTGGTGAACTGACATGCAACTCCATCCATGAAAGTTAGGGACAGGTCAAAAATGACCCATCAGATTTAACTTGCTGCAAAATCTTACTCCATGAAAAGATGAGTCATTACTGGCTGATTCCACAGCTAACTCAAACTTTCATGCCTTTTCTTGTTAAAACTGCCTCTAACTTCAACCCTTTGATCTGTTTGGGAGAGGTCTCGGTACTATCATGGTAGAAAATCTCACATAGGAACCAAACAAAATACAGTACAAGGAATGCACAACAATGGGATTTTGCTCACTCTGACTTGAAAGTGTAACAACTGATAAGTCATTTTGCTGACACACGACACAAGAGTTAAGTGTTCTAACTTTACTGGGAAGTTTGGGTGTGCAAAAGAATTCAGAACTGGACACAAACTGCACTACAGTCACAATTAACATCATTATAAATAGAGTTATTGTTGGTTACTTGGAATGCAATTTAAGTCTCCAGTAACTTCAGAGTCAATTTTCACAAAGGTGGTGTTCATTACAACCTGTCTGTATTGCTTTATAAAGGTCGAAGCTATTAATGGATCACATTCAAAACAAAACAGAGAAATCTCCACTTTTAGCCATAACAGTCAATACATTTACAATCAGAAAAACAAACATCCACTGGGGGTTATTTTATTGTTTGGGAGCAAAATATATACAATATACATAATGTAACAACATACTTGTATGATTCTTATCCTGAATAGAAATCTACATAATTATTTTAAGGAATGTATCTCACAACAACAGATGTTTATCTAGGACTTAACTACATTCAAGGTAATATTTGCAATATTTAAATTAAGTTTTTGAAAACAGAGATTGGTGCTTAGAACGGCTTCAATACTGTATGTCTGTATGAGATTTCAAGTAAATTAAATAATCTGCATATTTTTCAGAGTTCTTCAAATCATTTGACAAACATAACTCCAGTACCTGGGTCTTAGCTCCTGGTGTCATTGGTGTGGCAAAGTTGTTCAAGTCCCAGATATAGATTTCAGACTCATTAGCACCTGATGCTACAAGGTTTGTCTGTAATAGAAAGATGCCAATAGACATTGAGAGTATTTCTGGCATCAGCCTTCACCTTCCCAAACGCTGTGGGCCCAATCCATGGAGCTGTGCCAATTGACATTAGCTCAGAACGTAGCCCTTGTCACAACAAGAGCACTTCAGAGGAGGTACAAGATTCCTTAATATTTCTAATACTATTTATTAGCCAAGACCCCATATACTCTGCAGCAAGTTGGACCTAAATTCTCAAGGCAGTGTTCTTGGTTTCTGCAGTATTCATATGCAGAAAATGGACACAAAGAATGGGGTTGCACAAAATGACTCCATTGTACTAATGCCCCAAACCTGTAAACAATTAAGTTTGTGTTTACCTCTATTTGTGTTACTAATCCCACTGACTTCAATGGGATCTCAAATGCGAGTAAAGTTAAACACATGAGTAAGCATTCACAAGATCAAGGCCTATAAAAACATTTCCTAGATTAAGAGAAGCATTTGAAGCAGTTTTACAGGTGGAAGAGGAATGCCAAGATAATAGCAATGGGATCTGAGGAGAATGAACTAGAGGGAAAATAACTATTATAGCAATGCATTTTGCTCATACCCTAATGCTGGTTGCAAAACAGATTCCAACTTCATAATAAACAAGGACAGAAACCATGCAATTTAAACACAGGTCACTGAACTAATTACTGCCTTAGTAAAAACATGTGTCAAAAGAAAAAATGCTACTTAGTAAATCAAAACAAACGGAGATCTCACAGAACAGTCATGAATGAGAAAAGATGCTATATCTTGAGAAGTAAGTCCACATTAGTGATGGAATTAAATTAGCTCTGTGATTAAGTCCCTACTACTTTTAAGAATTGTGTCAAGCCAATGAGTTTTAGGCCCCAACATTTCATTAGGCCCCAACATTTATTTTGGAACAACATACAAAAATGGAAGAGTTACAAAACCTAAAAACTAATATTTAGTTGTTATTTTTTAAATTTCAGTGAAAACAGTTTTTGGGAGGAATTTCAACATCTGTCTGCAACCATGATAACACTGAGTAGTGCATGAGAACTGAAAAATGAAACTGACTAGAAACAAAATGAAAAACAATTTTATTTCAATGTATAAACAGAAAAACACAAAGTAAATACCCTAAATGGTGAAAAGCAGATCAGATTTTAAAAATTATTTCAGGTCAAATAATGATTAGTATCAAAGATTGTTTTCTTTTTTAAAATATGCAAAAATATTTATACAACTTTCCCCCAAAAATCACAAGAGAAGAACATTTCCTACTAATCCATGTTACTAATCCATGACAGTGTATACTGAAGAAAAAAAATCTAACCTGGAAAATATTCACGTCCAAAGCTCTTACTGGCCCAGTGTGCTTGTCTTTCTGTGCAATTATAACTTCACTCTCTCCAGCCATAATTTTAGATGGATCATACAGAATAATATTTCCATTTTCACCGCCTGCAATTAGAACTCCAGAAAGACTACCATCTGAAGCCATTGTATGAGGTCCCCATATCAATTTATGGTACCTACAAGATAAAAAATAAACAATTTAAGAAGATCCATTTCCATATCATTATAAGTGCCAGAACATCATAATGTTTTCCCTGATAAAAAACACTAACACTTTATGGGAGGAAGTGCAGGCTGGTGGTAAGATCAGACTGAGAACTGCTAGGTTCTATTCCTAGCTCTCCCATTCTGTCAAAAGTGTGACAGTGGACAGGTCACAACCTATATTTGCCTCAGTTCAAGGCTCTAAAGTCAGAATACTTATTTACCTCATAGGGTTTTTTGAGATAATGTTTGCAAAGGTGATCCCTGAATGAGAATTATAAGCATAGCCAACTACAAGCAATCACATAAATCTCTGATATTGGTGTACACTGCTTGGTGAATCTGTAAGTATCCAGATTTCCTTTTTTTAAACGAAGTTGTTTTATAACAAAACAATATTCCTGTATGTTCAGCCATGCAAAGAGTACATTTCTTCCACATAACGACACACCCTCTTGTGGCATTGCTCTTACAAAGTGGCCTTAATGCATTTGGAAAGCAAACTAACAAGTTTCTACAAAAAACAAAACAAACCCAAGAGGTAGGACTTTTAAAAAAAAATTACATCAGCACTAACAATGCCGCCATTAATCACTATTATATGCTGAATGCTCCAAGGAGCAAGAGGAATATATGCAGCACAACTAACTTACATTTTATATCTCTAACCTGGTGTTGAGCAGTTCTCAGTTATCTATATTAAGATAGCATCCGAGAGCCCTAATCAGATTCAGGACCCCAACTTGTTAGATATTGTACAAGGAAGACAGTTTCTGTTTTGTACAGATTACAATTTAATCAATTTATAATTTCTAAAAGTTCAGGCAATTGTGTTTGGTGTAAATTTTTGGAAAACAGTCTTAGACTTGTGCATCATTATTTAAAAATGGACTGTAGAGAATGAAATGGAATTAACTTCCATCTACATAATAAGGTGGTGTAAAACATTATCATCATCCCTCAAGGGATTTAGATATTTATATATCTCAGTGTAGCCGGGCTACAATACACTATATTTCGGTCATACATATCTTTGATAAAAATACATTAATGCTGACACTACAGCTTATTCACTGATGAACAGCTGACAATCTCTAAGTGTTGCACACACCTCCACAGAGTACTATGGGTCAATGGAAGGACTAATGTTTGTGCTGACATTGTATCTGGTATGAAAGATTAATGGACCTAATCCAGTGTCAATGGAAAGTTTTCAGATCCTTCTCTATCTCCAAAAAGAGCATCTCACGCTTTCATTGACATTGTTATGGCCAATTTACAATGAATGGAAGCCACTACAATGCTACTGCAAGTGCCACTAAGATGTCAATAGGATGGCTTTTTGGATTTTTAATGCTAATTATATAAGTTATAGCTAAATACACAGCATGAAGTTAGAAGTAATATGGGTCTAAATGAAGCAAAACAATCAGGAACGTCTCTTCCCAATAGCTAGGTGTAAGTATTGAACTACATATGGAATGCAAAAACAAAACACGCAGGTACATCAAATGGGTCCCCCGCAATACCTAACCACAATAGGATGACACAGTATGTGGAAGCTATAACTGCCTTTTCCTATTTTTAAGAGCACACTTAACACTTTCCCTCTGCTCTCTGGAAATTCTTCGGGGCTCTAACTGTTATCTTCCTTTACATTAAAACAAAACAAATCATGTCAAACCAACCTAATATACTTCTTTGACAGGGTAACAAGCCTTGCGGATTGGGGGAAGAAGTAGATGTGATATAGCTCAACTTTAGTGGGGCTTCTGATACTGTCTCACATGCCTCATAAACAAACTAGAAAAACACAGACAAACTTGTTACAAAGTGGGTGCACAACTGGCTGGAAAACAGTACTCAGAGTAGTTATCTGTGGTTCACAATCAACCTGGAAGAGTATATTGTGTGGGGTCCTGCAAGAATGTGTCCTGGGTCTGGTCCTATTAATATCTTTATAAATGATTTAGATAACGGCATAGAGAGTACACTAAAGATCATGCAAATCTTGGATTGGACTGTTTAGTCACATGAGACATTGCAAACCATCTGCATCGTAGGCTGCAATTCTCTCGCAGACGAAAGGATGCCAACAAAAGAAAGCACACTTACAAATTTTGTGGCCGATACCAAGCTAGGAGGGGTTGCAAGCACTCTAGAGGACAGGATTAGAATTCACAATGATCTTGACAAACTGGAAAAATGGTCTGAATTACATAGGATGAAATTCAATAAGGACAAATGCAAAGTATCACACTTAGGAAGTGTGATAGACCCAGACCAGTTGGGAACAGCAGAGTAGCAGAAGGGAGATATACTGGCCACTGGATAAGTAGTTTTCTGTTCCCTGAGTGACCAGAGCAAGGGCTGCTCCAGGCTAATAGACCACCTGACTCCAATTAACCTGCTAAAAGTCAGGTGAGGCAGTTAAGCACCTGATTAATTAAGGCCCCTCTGATGCTATAAAAGGGCTCACTCCAGTCAAGCCAGGGGGAGCCAGAGGAGAGGAAGTGTGTGTGAGAAACTGGGAGCAAGAGGTGTGCAAGAAGCTGAAAGTGAGTAGGTGTACTGCTAGAGGACTCAGAAGTACAAGCGTTATCAGACATCAGGAGGAAGGTCTGGTGGTGAGGGCAAAGAAGGTGTTGGGAGGAGGCCATGGGGAAGTAGCCCAGGGAGTTGTAGGTGTCGTGCAACTGTACCAGGAGGCACTCTAAACAGCTGCAGTCCACAGGGCCCTGGGCTGGAATCTGGAGTAGAGGGTTCCCCCCCATACCTCCCCACTCTTGATCCAACACAGGAGGAATTGACCTGGACTACAGCTTCCACCAGAGGGGAAGGTCTCTGGACTGTTTCCTGACCCACAGGGTGAATCTGTGAAGCGAGCAAATCCACCAATAAGCACAGGACCCACCAAGGTAGAGGAGGAACTTTGTCACAGAAGGAATGATCAACTGCACAAATGAAAAATGGGAAATGACTGCCTAGGAAGGAGAACTGCAGAAAAGGATTGTGGGTAGTAGTAGATCACTGCCTAAGTATGAATCAACAATGTAATACTGTTGCAAAAGTAGTAAATATAATTCTGGGATGTATTAGCAGGAACACTGTAAGCAAGACACGAGAAGTAATTATTCCATTCTACTCAGAACTGATAAGGCCTCAACTGGAGTACCGTGTCCAGTTCTGGGTTCCACGCTTTGGGAAACGTGAACAAATTGGAGACAGTCCAGACGAGATCAACAAAAAAAGTCTAGGAAACATGACCTACGAGGAAAGATGTGGGGGGGGAAAAATGGGTTTGTTTCTTCTGGAGAAGTGAAAGCTAAGGGGGGGATGTGATAATCTTCAAATATGTAAAAGGTTGTTATAAAGAGGAGGGTGATAAATTCTTCTCCTTAACCACTGAGGACAGGACAAGTAGTAATGGACCAAAATTGCAGCAAAGAAGATTAAAGCTAGACATTAGAAAAAAACTTCCCAACTATAAGGGTAGTTAAGCACCAGAACAAATTACTGACAGAGACTGTGGAATGTCTGTCATTGGGGGTTTTTAAGAACAGGCTAGACAAACACCTGTCAGGCCATGAGTGCAGGACACTGGACTAGATGACCTATCGAGTTCCTTTCCAGTCCCACTTTTCTATGATTCTATCACCCAACGGATACCAGCCCAAGATATTTGTGACAGAACAGGAACTGAAACCAGGTCTCCAGAGTCCAAGTCTACAACTTTAATCACAAGTCCATCCTTCTTACCTTTCCTAATAACACTGACACAGGGCTAAAGCTTCATACGCTATCTTTGCAGTCCATATCATGCCACAAAAAATGCATTTTTATAAAGCAGACCATAAATCTGGAACCCCAATTCATACCTGTGCGAGGAGGAGAAAGTTGCACAGGATTTCATATCCAACGAAGGATCAGACAAGTCCAATTCAAATATTTCCAGAGAAGCATTGGTACTGAAAGTTGCATCCAACTGTTGAGCAGATGTACCTACGCAGAAACATACTATTGTATCAGAATGACATAATACAAAATACGGAATTGCAAATTACTAAAGTATCAAATCATACAAAGAAAATAAAATCTTCAGTGTCTCAGAGGTACACTGAACACAAAACAGTCGATTTTTTTAAAAAGGGAGTTGAAAGTATCAGGTATTTCATCTGCCCCTAAATCCCCTTCCTGGTTTTACAACCAAATTTTCCCATTAAAATAAAATTTAAAAAAACAGAAAAAGGGAGATGTGTGATGTTTTCCCCTCCGCTGCTGCTGTGTAAGAATCCCACACAAATATCAGAAGAAACTCAGAAATTGACTGAAAGGCAATAGTTTTGGCAGCCAAAACTACTGAGAAACTGCAAGCCATTGGTAAAGACTGGGTCATGTAATCCTATGATTTAGGAGAGAGAAGCCTTGAAATTAAGTTACCAACGCTGCCGTACATTTAGGGCAAACATGCACGTTTACAAGGTATATGGTAGGCTGGGGTTTTGATTTCTAAGGAAAGCTGATACTCCAGAGGTTGAAAAGTGATTTCAAGTGGGTACTGCATTACATTCTCAATCAGTATTTCGGCCTTCAGGACATTCATTTTCTATTATAAACTACAAGTACAGTGAGTATATTATAATCTACACCATATGCATAGAAAGCCCCATGGGTAGGGACCATACTCTTCAGCAAGTTACCTGTAGCCAGGTAAATGGGATGTTGTTGGGCAGGGCTCCAGGCCTGCATAGCAGTACGATCAATCTCCTTTAACTTCATCCTGCTAAAAGAAGATAACTTTTGTAATACAGAAAATCTGGAGGAAATGGCACCAGTACAACAGAGGGGAAATGGGCTGTACATGGAACTGTGGGTATGATGTGGCGTTTGTATGGAGGAGGGCAATGGTGAAATATTATTGAAGTTTACAGGAAATTATATTTACTAAACATGTTGAATGAAACTAAATAAACCTGGGGAACACAGCAACTGCTGTGAGATTCTGTTCTTAGACCAAATGCCTTTGCTAATAAGAGTTTACATGATATAACTTGATATCTTGCAGCAGCTGTTACATTTAAATTAAAATACTGTCCATGTTTCTAAATGCCCAAACTGACATTCATAAACTGTCATCAGAGCTGAAACTAATGAAACTTACCACAAAGTCACTATTGAAAACCACCACATTGGTTTCTAAAACCATGTCAAAGAATTTCCTAATCCTGTTCCTTGGTGAGATTTTAGGGACATAGTTAACTTGCATTCTAGCACTCTCAAGAAATTAATGTAAAGCAGTTTCAGGTGCAATACCTGTCCTTGAATCTGTCTGCCAATTTTTGTGGTTTAACAACATTTCCCTATTTTTAAATGTTGTGCAAGACCCACACAAACAACAATCCCTGACTGATTATACAGAGAAAACAATGAAATTGACTCCATGTAAAGGCTTGTCAAATGTACAAAGCAAGCAAGCAAAAAAGATAAAAACATGCTTTTTCTAATCTCTTTAAAGTCTAGTAACTTTAGGTGTTACGTCTAACAATAGTAAGTACAAAAAAAATTTAAAGTATCCCTTTAGGTATGTCCCTCTTCCCATACAGGCTGAGGTAGCATGTGTATATAAAAAGATAAGTAACATGAAATACTCATTTCAGACATCAACAGTTTTTCAGTTACCATCTTCTACCCTATCACCCAGGAAAAGGTTATATGGTCCCCATAATAATGACATTCTGAAGTGCCAAGAATTTTCTCCTAATTGTGGTTTCCAGTTAATGGTTTAAAAGGAAGTGAAAGTTTAAGTGAAAGCCTGAAATGCTCAACAACTTTGAGTCACACAGTCCTCACAACAGGATTTATGCAGCTTTTGTGCATGAATAAAAAGTTGTGTGAAGAAGTGCAAAGGTTAATCATCATGTGATGCAAGATAATTCAGAAAAAAAAAGCAACTGATAAACTGGTCTTTCAGCTCAAAGTTTGCTGGAAAATGCTCAAATTTTTCATCAAATGCCTCCTAACCAGAGCCCAGCACATAGTAATCTAAAAGACTTTGCAACACAGAGACATTTTAAACGAAATATAATAATTCAGGCTTGCAAAAATTTACTTACTCAAGGCAGGGATGGCATGGTAATTACCAGAGCTGGTTGTTACCAAGTAAAATCAAGGTTTTTACCATAGGGATAAAACTAGTTAGTCCCAGTTTAAGGCAAATTTGCTATTTTAAAAATTGTTTCATTCATGCACATTGCATTATACTAGTTTAAATTACATATTCAAACTGAGGTTATTTAAGGCAGTAGCTACACAGATTAATTTAGGGTTGTACAAATAAAGAGCAAAACTGCATTCGGGTGTAATAATATAGTCATTCTGATGCTGAACATGGGAATGTCTGTATATATTTGGTTTGTATTTTCTCATGGAAGTTAAATATGTCATGACTCATATTTTGATATTATATAAACAAGTCAAAATATTTGATTATATAAAAACAACAATAATGCACAGTTGCATTAAGCAATCAGAAGCATGAAGAGTTGCAGACTAGCAGATGTACTATTACTATAACTACAACAGCTAAAACAACGACCTTAACCCATTTGGCCTACAACATTCTGTAGCAGAAGACCAACTGTGATGTAGTGGATAGATTGAACCTATTCCTTAGTTTTGAATGGACATATCCAAAGTTTGAAAAGATTTGTCCTATGCTTGCTGAAGTTGCTGGACACTGAAGCAATTATTTTCCCCACTTTCCTGGTTTAAACCGTATTAGCAGCACTCCGTCCTAAACTAGTTTTTCCTGGAAAACTGCCAACCCTGGCCAAAGATGTATTAAAATATAACATTTTGCACTAGCTGGACTGGTGAGTTTTGCAAGGTTGCAATGGTAATTTGAAAATCACTGCCAACAGAAAAAAAGAGTTTGTTCAACCTTTGTAAAATGCTTATAATAATTAATGTCACATTGACCCAAAAATAGACTTTAAAATTGTAGGGCAAATTAATAGTAAGGCACAACATATCTTGTCCTCTGATTTTTATTTAATGAGGAACATTTTCTTAGAGAAAGGAGTAGTGGGAACACTCAAAATTTAAATGTCTTTATTGGCCACACTTACTCTCTGATAATAGGAAGGTTTCAATTAATTCTTTCCTGTACTTGATTTCAATCTTGACACTACAGAAGTTCATTCTGACAACACATACCTAGATCATTATACTATGAATAGGGCCCACCAAATCATGGTCCATTTCAGTCAATTTCACGGTCATACGATTTTAAAAATCATAAATTTCATGTTTCAGCTATTTAAATCTGAATTTTCAGTTTTGTAATTGTAGGGGTCCTGACCCAAAGAGGAGTTGTGGGGGGGTTTGCAAGGTTATTGTGTGTGGGGGGGGGGGGGGGGGGGGTTGCGATACTGCTACCCTTACTTCTGCGCTGCTGCTGGCGGTGGCGCTGCCTTCAGACCGGGGCAGCTGGAGAATGGCGGCTGCTGGCTGGGAACCCAGCTCTGAAGGCAGAGCCGCTGCCAGCAGCAGCAAGGATAGCATGGTATAGTATTGCCACCCTTACTTTTGCTCTGCTGCCGGCAGAGTTGGGCCCTCAGTCAACAGCCGCCACCCTCCAGCCGCCCAGCTCTGAAGCCAGCAGCGGAGAAGTAAGGGTGCTATGGTATGGTGTTGCCACCCTTACTTCTGCACTGCTGCTGGCAGGGTCTGACTTCAGAGCTGGGCGCCTGGCCAAGGGCCATCCCACTCTGAAGGCAGCACAGAAGCAAGGGTAGCAATACTGCAACCCCCTAAAATAACCTTATGACCCCCCTACAACTCCCTTTTGGGTCAGGACCCCCAATTTGAGAAAGGCTGGTTTCCCGCCATGATGCGTTTTTCATGGCCGTGAATTTGGTAGGACCCTAACTGTGAACTCTGCATCTTACATCAAATATGCACATCATAATCAATATCAGGAGTTCTTAGACTGTTGCTAGATAAAGGTCTTTTCAACAGTGCTCTTGATAATTTAATAGGCAACACAGTTTATCTCACTCATCTGAATTTTGTATCCTTTAGGGGGATATTTTACCAAGTTAGTTTGTAGCAGACCTCAAAAATAATTTAAAAAATTAGATCTCTTTATATAACTGAATTAAAAACCATTCTAGTAGGGCACCTCACGCTGAAAGTACCATGTGTATCCTCATTCTACTTTTAAAACTAAGAAATAGTTTCAAATACCCGTCCCAGAAATGTTTTTCCCAAACTTGAGTGAGGTTTAGTTGGGAGTCTGACTCTAAGCCAAGCAGGTGTGTGCTCCACTGGGCTGAAGAACGCTGTTGTGTGGAAAGATCCTGTCTGGACTTCAAACCCTTAAGTAAAAACGGGCAAGGTTGCACAATCCTTCTCTGAAACTGCTCAAGGAAAAGATGATTTCTGGGTGTCCTCATCCAGCGTGCAGACACCCATGAAGCACCTGGGGAATCACAAAGATGCATATTACTGTGTCTAGTTCAATTTTAGATAAGGAATCTCTTGCATTTGTTCATAACAAGGCTTGCTTTTCCAGAGTTTTTTCTGGATATTAAAAGTGATTTCTAGAGTGGATGTACACATAAATCCTACTCTAATTTTCACACAGCCTATACTTTTACTGTTAAAAACAGCTATACATGCAGGGTACTCTGCTGTCCACTCTCTGCCAGGACCAACTGGGATCCCTCCCTCATAGGAGAGATCACTGCCAGGTGGACACTGAGTGACATTATTTAATGACTTTGATGATCCAAACACCATTTTAAAAGAGAACATAACAAAATAGATCGGCTCCCCACTTCTTTATAACATAGCAGTAAATTTCATAAATTCTTTAGCACCACAAGATTGGTTGGACGTCAGTCTAAGGAATACATCTGTTTGACAGTGTCTGTTTTATACCATGGTAATGACATAGCTTCACTTTGAGTCACAAGGGTATTGGCAAAGGAAAATTTGTATGTTGAAAGTCTTGCTGTTGCCATGTTGGCACTACAGCCCCATCTATACTGTCCAGGAAAAACACATTACTGCACTTTTCTAGTGAACCACTCATAAATATAGTTCGTTAGAGAAGTTCTAGCATGTGGCCTGATATCCTGAATGATTCAGCACCTTTGAGGCTCATGTTTTTTTTCTTAATACTTTTTACTTATAGCATGGTATGGTCAATATATTACAGTACAGATAGGCTATAAAAGATGCATATATTTTACAAATGAAAATAAAAATTATCTAACAATACAAATTCACTGACTAAAAGAGTGGAGAAATATACTTTCTTACGTGCACATTCATAATTACAAGTATTTTTACACTATCCATTAATAACATCTGGGAGCTGCAAATCAAAGATTCAGGATTGTATTTGGGCTAGTCACTAGAAATATTCCCAAAACTATTTTTCCCATTCAGATAAGTTTTGCTACAAAATAGCTGTATCTCCATGTAACTGCAGTAGGGTAATATTTACATATCTACTAGCTTGGATAATACAAGCAAGACAAAAATCTCAAAATGGTTATTAATATGTGATCCTCAGCGCAATTGTGCAATCTTTCTTTGTCTTTCTAGAATCCCTTTTCCTAAAGAGCTTTAAGGCTCCATCTACACTCTGGTTTCCCTTGCAGTTGGATACTGTGTTTAAAGATGGCTTATACAGAAGGTTTTTGGAAACATGTGGGCTGTAGTCCACGAAAGCTTATGCTCTAATAAATTTGTTAGTCTCTAAGGTGCCACAAGTACTCCTGTTCTTTTTGCGGATACAGACTAACACGGCTGCTACTCAGAAACCTGTCATGGTGTAGATGGGGCATAACATTTTTAAAATTAAGGTTAGATGCCCCTTCCTAGAAGTACCAAATCCACATTACGTGCATTTTGAAGTAAGTTATGAGATACAGATTAGTAAAATATATTAAACAACCTCAGAGGCTACTATGACAAAGCTACGTCTAATCACTCTTCCCACAACACTGATATCCACAGGACCCTCCACTGCTCCTGGTAGAGGGGCTAGGGGGAGAGTTTGTCACTTTTCAGCTGACAGCAAGGCGGCTTTCAGCGGTGCTTAGTTTGTAATGAAAGAGGAGCCGGGACACAAGTAATGTTGCTACTTTAATAGCTGACAAGGCAAGCCGAGCGGTGCCGGGGCTATTAAGTGCCAAGCCCAGGGGTGGCGGGGCTTAGCCCTGGCACACATTAAGCCCTGGCTTTTAGGGGCTGGCCCTGCAGCAGGCAGCAGAGAAAACGCCCGATCCCAGTCCCAGAGCGGCAGAGCCAGCAGCAGAGGCCGGCCCAGGCCACGCCAGCGAGCTGGAGGCCCCGGGGAAGCGAGGCTGCTCTGCCCAGCGCCCGGGGGGGGGGGGGGGCCCTGCGAGATAGGGCCGCTCTGCCCACACGGAGCCTAGGCCCCAGCTGGCAACCCCCCGCCCTAGGAACGGAGAGACCCGGCAGCGCCCGGCCCGCTCCCCCGGCGGCGAGGCGAGGCCCCGCTTCCCCTCACCTGGCGGGGCCGGGCTCTCCGCGGCGCCCCACGTCCCGCTGCGGTGGCTCAGCTCCCTGCCCCCGGCTCCTCCGCGTTCCGCTTCAACGTGGCAGCCGGAGCGCCGCCCTCGTCAGCCCGGCTTCCGGCACCGAGACCCCGCCCGGCCGGCCGGCGCCTTCCGGGCCGCGCAGCTCCCAGCGCCAGGGGGCAGGCGGGCCCGGGTGGCAGAGGGGCCTAGCCCGTGTCCGGCCAGGCGGCCTGCCGAGCTGTCACTACAACCCCGGCCCGGGCAGCCCGGCTCAGCCCCCTGCGGCGGCGGCTACGCGGGGGAGTTTTAATAGAGCTCTAACGGTGGAGCAGCTGGATAGCTCCTCTCACTCCACTGGAAGTAGGGGTGCCGCCCCCCTTGAAGTGGTTTCCATTATACAGCGGGTTTAGTTTGGTTCAGGGGCTCTCAGTACCACTAGACAAATGGTTCTAGCAGCCCTGGCCAACAGCCAAGCCCTGAAGGAATGAGATATTTGTCCCTTCTCCTTTCTTTGGTAAGAGCCCCAAACCCTTATAGAAGATGAGGCTCCAACGTACTTGCCAAGTCCAGTTCTGCAGCCTCACCTTTGTTTCTGATCTGTGACCAAATTCCACTGCTAAAATGTTCTGCTATTCAGTACAAGACCCTAGCATTGAAGGCACAAAGTAAGTTGTGGGCAGCTGGCCCCCTTCACCATCGTTTGACTCTCCACAGCAGGGTAGCCCAAGGGCCAGACAAGCCCCAGCAAGTGCAAAGCGTTTTGAACATCTTTAGTGGGATGAATGACTGGGATTTGCCATTTTCATGGAAAAGTCACATTTCTCCCTCCATGCTGAATATTATGTGAGACTGCTACTAGTATAATTCCCCAGGTGAAAACAAGGGATGGTTTCCTAACTAACAGCAGTGGTATGAGGCTTAGAGCTCATTCGTGTTTGAGGCACTTATTCTACAGCAGTGAGAACAGAGAATTAATAGAAATAAAGCCAAGATGCCACATATTTAAATCAAGGGCAGCATATCATGTTTATTAACAATACAAATGAAGAGGATTTTACAACAGCCTCCAAAAGCAATCTCCCAAGATCTACTGGTTGCAGCTGAAACAAATGCTTTGAGACTGATCTCTTGCCTTCACCACTACTTTTTCCACTATAAAAAGCATTACATCAGCAACTAGATTACTTTAACCCCCTCAATGAAAAGGAGGAAACAAATTAAACAATTTTCAAGTATCTTCGTTAAAGATGAAAGAAGAAATTCAGATGGAACATAGAAACTCTTCACAATTACCTGAAAAGTAAAAAAGCATATTAGATCTTTGACAATATAGATACAGGTCTAATTTAGTGCAGATTAACATCTACTTCAACATTCTTAGGAGTCTTCGCTCAATAAGCCCACAACTTCAGTAAATGTTCCTAAATTCCCCAGACCTGAAGAACAGCTCTGTGTAAGCTTGTCTCTTTCCCCAACAGTAATTGGTTGAATAAAAATTACCTCACCCATCTTGTCTCTGCATGTTACTAAGCTCAGTAACAGTTCAGTAAAGCCCACAGTCTATTACAACCACAATTAGGATGTCCTCCCAGTAGTGTGTAAACAATTTTTTGGATTTCTAGAAACAGACTCGTGCAATTTTTACAGGTTTATTTTAGAAAGCATGCTCATTACTGTCTGGTTCGGTTTATTTTAAATTATCCCCTTGTCATCTCCAAGACCTGGGGTCTGAATATACAAAATAAACTCCTAACAAACATGATGGGTCTAACAAAAATAAAAAAGAATTCAGAATCAGAAACAAGGTCAGACCCAAACTAGTTGCACTGAGGTACTATAGTACACACTAATATGCTGTAATACACTGTTCTGAGATACAATACCAGGCACAAAGAAATTAATAAAAAAGCATTAATGCTTACCCACGTGTCAACAAGTGCAGTCAGAAAAGTCTTAGTTCACCTTTCACAAGTCAAGAGCAATAATTTAATGCTGGGGAGGGAAAGGAGACCTTCTTTTGTTATATATGCAAACCGAATGAATTCCAGAAGTGTATTTTATGTTTTTCTTAATCTGCAAACTGAACTGACTACCAATGTTTTTAATGTAGTTTGAATTTTTTACCCCATGTCCTCATCCAGTCAAACACTAATCACAGTGAGTCATGATGTGAACAGCAGTGAAAGGTTTTAATCATTGGACACGAGGCAAAACAAATTAACACAATACATTAAAAAACTTACAATGTTCATCTTGCAAATCTTTACGCGTAGCTTTTATACATGGTTTGCCAATTCCCAATCAAGTTCTAAACTTGATAAAAATTAACTTGGTTTTCTCTTCAAAAAAGTGTATTATTCTCTAACCACATTTAAAATGTGGGAGGCTCTCTAAAACTAAGGTTATTTGAGGCTTTTATTTCAATAGTTTTAAATATTCTATTTTCACCTTTTATTCACTTTTCTTCTCTCCCCTTCCTCCCCTCTCCCCCCCACCCAAGAACTTGCTGAACCATGATGTAAGCAACTTTATCTGCACAGGACAGGAAACAGGCCAGCAAGGAACACAGGCCTTGGAGGAAGATACTTTTGGGGTAGGACACAAGGGATTCTACCACTGCAGCTACTGTTACAGGGCAAAAGAAATAATAAAAAAACCCAAAACACAGAGCCCCCCCTTTCTTTGATGCTTGGTACTTGATCTCCACTTAAGTTATTTTGTCAGTTAAGTCAGTCACAGTGTGGGGGGAAAAAAAACCCACATCAGAGAAGAGGACTACTTACACCTAACATCAACAAGTTACAGCTTCTTGCAATTCACTGCTAAGTTGCCAATCTCTCTTCTACAATCAGTTTAGACTTTGATGGGAAGTGATGCCCCTTCCTAAAGAATGTAGGTAAAATTAAATATCTAGTTCTCATTTTTAAACAGCCTTAAATTATTGTTGGATTCAACAATAGTCTTTCAAATGTGAAGTTTAATTAGGAAAATCAGCTATACTTCAAAATCACTTAATGAAACCCTCACCTGAACAATACCTAAGTAATGTGAACTTCCAGATTCCAAGCTTGCCTGGCAGATCTTGTCAGTAGAACAATCCCTAAAGGAGTAAGAACATACATTTTAAAAGTGATTTTTCTTCCCAAAATTACATCAGTGCAAAAAGTATCAACATTAGCAGCAACAGTTATTTGCATTAGTAATAGTTATTGGCTTAACCCAGCCTTCCACTTAAGTGATGTCAGCACATTATGTCGGTTTTTAAATCACATATCCTCATCCAAACAGATACTAATCACAGCACATCATGATGTGAACAGCAGTGAAAAGGTTTTAATCACTGGACATGTGTCAAGTAAATATTAAGTGAACAGTAGCACTTAACCACCCCTTGAACCAACACTTCACTTGGCTCTAAGAAGAAAGTAGTAGTTGGTAGAAAGTAGAAAGTCTGTCACATGTGACAAAAGTTTCATTATCTAATAGCTAGCTGATGGCTTAGGTCCATTTTCTAGAGGGCAGGTTACAAAAGCCAACACAGTAAAATATTGGGTATTCTTCTAGTGTCAAGTGTGGACAACAAGTTAATGCTCATGGCAATTCAGTTACACTTGCACCCAGAAAGGTTCCTCCAGTCAAGGCTAAGGCATGCCGATGACGGAGTGAATCTTGCACCACTACTGCCTACAATGTATCTGTTCTGTGGATTAGTTCATACACAATTCAGTATTGAGAGCCATCAATACAGCAAGTTCTTGCTGATGTTCCATCTTCCTCCTCCCTTCACCCCCCTCATGCTTCAGGTAGATCAACTGCTACTTTAGCTTTAGAATAGCTGTCAAGGTTCCCTCTTTATCACAAGAGTCTTAAATTCCAGAAAGTTTTAAATTCTTATACCAGAGTATGCCAGTAATTCTGCACATGCCCTCACGCCAACATTAACCTTTACCTGAGATCTGTAAAACAGTAGGGCTCACTGGCTACTGGAGCTACACCGAACAGATCTGGTACAGCACAGGAGAAGTTAGCCATCCACGGGTTTGTTCCAGTAAAGCACTTAAGGGTTAGTTTAATTTCTGCGGGTGCACTAATCAAGTTACGTTGGGCCTCTTTCCTGTAAAGTAGGCAACATAAAGAGCCTCACGCTGAAGTGCTCAAGGCCTGAGCGGGAAGGCGTGTCTCTAGACACAACGTGAGCCACCAGGCTCCCTGCCGAACCCCGTCAAGGCACAAGGACAGGCTAGCGCTAACCACGACTCACTTACCCCGGATCTGGGGGATGCTCCATGCGGGAAGGGGGGGGGGGGGGACAGAGCGCTCGCAGGCCCCGGCTGTTCCCTGCTGCGACGTACCCGCCTACACAGCACGTGAACTGGGACTCGGGTTCAAGCCCCAGGCCCCTTCCGTCCACACAGGAATGAGCCCTACGGCCCCAACAGCTCAGCCCCCCTCAGCAGAGCCCGGCCCCGGCTGGGTCCCAGGCGGCGGGCGCGGAGCCGCCACGTGGCGCCCCGACTGCCTCAGCGCCTCCCCGCGTGGGGCCCATGGCGCTGGCTGGGGGCTGGGCAGCGTCCCCTCGGGCAGCGCCTTCCCCAGGGAGAAGCCTGGTGCCCCGCTCCGCGCCAGCGCTACACGCCCCACAGCAGCTAGAGACGAAAAGGAAGGGGCACGCGACCAGTAACCCGGACACAGCCTCCGCCAGACAGAGAGCGCCGCTCCCATTGGCTCCAAGTACGCTGGGTTTGATTGGCTGCCTCCTCCTGCGCCGTTTCTGATTGGTTCAACTCTCCTTTCTCTTCCCTCTCTATTTCCTGCTTCCGCTCAGCCATGTGGGGTGTGGTCACAGGAACGCGGGGAGGACCGCGACCAATGAAAGCCTCGCTTCCATAGCGCAGGGGCTAGCGAACGGAAGGAAAAAAAAAAAAAGAAGAAGCGAGAACCAATCAGAAAGGGCAGAGAAAAGGCGCTCACCAATCTGAAGGCGCGTTCCATCAGCGCTGGCAGTGACGGGAGCGCTCCCTAGTGCCGGGAGTGGGGGCTCCGGACTTGGCGGCGCGCGCCAGCGGGACGTGGCCGAGGGTGCGCGGGGCGGCCGGGTGCTGTGCGGCGCGAGGATCTCCCCCCCCCGGGCCGTGCCCTGCCTGCGCGCGGACCATGACCCGCAGCTGCTCCGCTCTGGGCTGCACCACGCGGGACACCGGGCTGAGCCGGAAGCGGGGCATCTCCTTCCACCAGTGAGTGGGGCGGGGGCCCCCTCAGGCGCGATGGTTGGCGCTGAGAGGGGACACCGGGGCGCTGCCCTCAGCCCCGCGCGGACAAGTCACACCGCCACGCGTGGGCTTCTGCAGGGCCGCACCCACGCGATCAGAATCACGAGTCACCTCCGCCCCCCAGCTTAAACATCGAGAGATGGGGGCGGGTGGAGAGAGTCACCTGAGCGGGGGGAGGGGGACGCCTTCCCCCGCAGCCGCCTTCAGTGGATACCTGGAAGGTATTTTTATAATGGAAAAAGGCGAGATTTTCTCCTCATCCCTGGACTCCAGGAGCTGGGACTTGAAGAGAAAACACCAACCACCACCAGCGTTGGCGTGAGGAGACCTGCCCGCGGGCAATATTTTGAGAACCCTGGAGTGGGGAGGGAAGGCTAGAGCTTTAGGACGTGGTCTAAAGAGCCGGAGCCCTACTGGCATAGACTGGCCACACCTGAGTTTTAAAGAGTTAAACAGCCTTGGGATCTACACCTTCCCCACTGAAATTCCCGTAAATCATTGTGGCTTCACAATCCTCTTTCCCTGTTTCCCTCTCCTCTGCTGCAAAGTGAAAGATGCCACCCGCAACATCACATAAAATGACAATAAGCATAAATGCTGAAATGACTCTTAGAGCTGCCAAAACAATTATAAAACATTCCTTTGTCTTTGGTACATTTAAAAAAAAATATTTGTACCAGCTGAATCCGTGGTTGAAAAACAGGGTGATGGTGGTGAGGATATATGTTCATAAACATTTTGCCCTGTTTTTCAAATTTTGCCATTTGAACCATTTCAGCAAGCTCTACTGACAGTGTTCTCAAATGCACAAAATAAAATTGAAAAAAAAATATTCTCTTTCTTTTATAGCAATCTTAGAGGGTACCTGTAATTATAGGAGATTAAGTATTTTCAGACAGATTTTGTTTTTTAAAATTGTGAGTAGCCTTTTCAATTTTAAACTGAGATTTTATAATTTGACCCCGTCTGTTGAGTAATATTTCAGGCTCCCAGAGCGGTCTGTAAAACCTCAGAACTTTCAACTACAGATACCACAGGCACAGGACTTACCTATGAAAATTATTATGCTGAAGAGAATTAAAGGGAAACAGAGTCCTAGCAGGGCCTGATCCTGAAAATATTGTAGCTTTACTCAAGTGAGTAGTCCCATTTGAATGGGGCTGTCAAACTTACACATGTTTAAGTGTTTGCAGGACTGGAGCCATAGGTCCTGAACTACTGATCCCTACAATTATCTGCCCTTACTTAAAATGAAGGATGAATCCATTATTTGAGTTTAAATAAAATTGAAATTATTTTTTATTTCAGATGTGTGTGGGGCGGGGTAGGGAACAGGAGAGCACATTGGTCTGCTAAGAAAAAGATTTCAGGCTTTTCAATTCTCCATCATAGGCAGGTTTGATTTTGTGGCCTTGATCTCACACATTAACATTGCATTATTGTTTTCCTTATCTCCAATGCAAAAAAATTAAAGTCCCAGTTTACTAACTGTTTAGTGTCACTTACTAATCAACATAAGAACAGCCATACTGGGTCATACCAAAGGTCCATCAAGCCCAATATCCTGTTCTCTGACAGTGGCCAATGGCAGGTACCCCAAAAGGTTAGGTTTTTAGAACAGATAGGTTATCATTAAGTGATCCGTGCCCTGTCACCCAATCCCAGCTTCTGGCAAACAGAGGCTAGGGACACCATTCCTGTCCATCCTGGCTAATAGCCATTGATGGACCTATCTTCCATGAATCTATCTAGCTCCCTTTTGAACCCTGTTATAGTATTGCCTTTCACAACATCCTCTAGTAAGGAGTTCCAGAGATTGACAGTGTGTTGCATGAAAAAATACTTTCTTGTGTTTGTTTTAAACCTGCTACCTATTAATTTCATTTGGTGGCCCCTTGTTCTTGTATTATGAGAAGGAGTAAATAAAACTTCCTTATTTACTTTCTCTATACCACTCATGATTTTATAGACCTCAATCATATTCCCCCTTAGCCACCTCTTTTCCAAGCTGAAAAGTCCCAGTTTTATTCCTATCTCCTCTCCGTTCCATACCCCTAATCATTTTGTTGCCCTTTTCTGAACCTTTTCCAATTCCAATATATCTTTTTTGAGATGGAGCGATCACATCTGCACGCAGTATTCAAGGTGTGGGCATACCATGGATTTATATAGAGGCAATATGATATTTTCTGTCTTATTATCTATCCCTTTCTTGATGATTCCCAACATTCTGTTCGCTTTTTCGACTGCTGCTGCACATTGAGTGGATGATTTCAGAGAACTAGCCACAATGACTCCAAGATCTTTTTCTTGAGTGGTAACAGCTAATTTAGACTCCATCATTGTATATGTATAGTTAGGATTATGTTTTCCAGTGTGCATTACTTTGCATTTATCAACATTAAATTTCATCTGCCATTTTGTTGCCCAGTCACCAAAATGGCAGATGAAATTTAATCATGGGTAACAGTACACATACATCCTGATTCTTCCCCACTCACTTGTGTTGAGTTGTATCTTATTAGATGAATAAATTGCCCCTTACTTACGTACACATATAGGTCCATTCTGATCCTTTAATTCCCATTGACAGCAGTGGTGCAAGATCAAACCCTGTTAGCATGCACTTTTACACCAAAGCTTGATCCTGCAGCAACTCTATGGATGAAACCCTCATTAACTTCAGTGAGCGAGCACTCAGATATTATTTTTTTCATTCCCAACTTTATTTGCAAATTTAACTGCTATATTTTGAAAAGGATAGCATGTATGTTTGAAAGAGACCCAGTCAAAACAGACAGAGGTCCAGGTGGATAGACCGGAGAAGGGAAGACGTCTTGCAGGCCTCCTCCATGCATGGATCTCCATCTGAATCCCTGATATTTGAGGGTAGATTAATATTGCATTTGCAGAGTACATGCTGGGGCATCTCCCAGAGTGGGGTTCAAGCAATTAAGCAATCCTAACTGCACAGGTAAGACCTGCCTGATCTCAGAAGTGTTCTGAAGTGCTCCTTAATCAGTTTAACTGGGGAATTTGTAACTGTAAAATTGTAACTTTTCAAAACCAAAGTATTTGAATATTAAGGACACTTTTTCTGCTTTTTTATGCCTTTTATCAATTTGGAATGATACCGTTGCCTTCAATGGAATTACTCAGGATTTACAGCAGTTTAACAGAGTAGAATTTCGCTCTGACTGTATTATGAGAGAGCTCTGCTCATGTTTCAGGTTTCCCATTGATGACATACAGCGTACAAAATGGATCCATGCTGTTAATCGAGCAGACCCCAAAAGCAAAAAGGTTTGGATTCCAGGACCTGGTGCCATATTGTGTTCCAGACATTTTGCGGAAGCAGACTTTGAATCATATGGTATGAGAAGAAAACTAAGGAAAGGAGCTGTACCTTCTGTTTTTCTATACAAGGTAGTTTAAAAGAACTTTTAATGCAATTACCATTTTTAATAGGTTGAAAATACATTAGAAACCTTAAAGACAAATACTAACATTTCTTGAAAAATTGAGGTTGCAACTCATGTTGTAAGGCTACAGCAACACAAGTTGAAACTTCTTAGTTTATTTTATGCTGTGTCACAAATACACTTGAAAGAAGGATGGGGGAAGGAAAACATTCTTTATAAAAGCCATTTTGAATAATTTTAAATACATTGCTGGCATTAGTGCTCTTTCAGTTTAAACTTAAATAACCCTCATCCTGCTAACAGCTCTTCTGAAACTACTATTGCTTAGAAAGAACCTTGTCTTTTTCTAGTAAAGCAACTAAATCTAAGACAGTTTTGTTCTGATCTATCAATCCTAGGTAACTTGATTCCTGCCAGGCCCATGAAAAGTACAGTAAAAATACAACCCTCTTGTTACTGTACATGTGTATTTTTTTCTCATTTATATTTAAATATTCTAGTAGGCTTTCATGCCTACTGGGGGTGGTCAGTGTTTGAAGGATGAGGCTATAACCATGCTCAGGGGAAGGGTGATCTTTTGGCTAAAGCACAGATACAGGGGTGTTGTGAGATTTCATTCATGAGTATTTGGAAAGCGCTTTGAAATCCCCAGATTGAAGGCATTTTTATATATATGCAAAGTGTGGTATAACATTCTAATATCTATTTAATCGATTGTGGAAATAATATAGCTCTCTGCACTTGAAGCTTTTTCTAACAAGCATTTCTGATAATTAATGATAGGAAGAATGTGACAGTTGAATGTTTGAATTGCATTACACCATACCTGTCTCTTTTTCCATCACACCAGCAGTCTCTATATTTTATAGGCTTGTTACACCTTTGTTTTTCCTACATTCCAGATATCGTCCCAAATTTTAGATCACAGCCCCTATTTTCTGAATTCTTCCCTGGTGTATCTCTGCTAATTTTATTCATCCCTTTCAGAATCTGAAAAGCCTCTCTTTTATAGTATCAACAAGACTGGCTCTCTTACTCTTTCCTTGTAATTTAGTTCAATGTTTTTCAAACAAACAGTGAGTCCCAACTCACCAGTGGGTCATGGGACTTTCTAGATGGGTTGCAGGTCCATAGGCAAACATACACTTCTTCCAGGCTGGAGCAGAAGGAAGGCCATGGGGGAAAAGGGATTTGGAGAGCAAACCTGCCCCGCACAAACCCCACATCAGCAGCTGCTGTTCTGCAGGGCTGGTCCCAGTTCCCTGTTCTGGGCATTGCAACCTGGCACATGGGATCACAGTGCTATTTATGGTTGGTCTGGGTGCTCCTCCATCATAAGGGAGGGGTGGCTGGGCCAAATTTCTGGGAGTGGCATTGTGGCCTGCCACATGGGATCGCAACGCTGGGCCAAACCTGAGGAGCATTGTGATCCCATGTGCCAGGTTGCAACGCCTGGATTGGGGAGCCAGGTCCAGCCCTGTGGTACAGGAGCTGCCACTACAGAGTAAATGTGGGGCAGGCTCGCTCTCTAACCACCACCACCCCTGCCCCTGGGGGTCTCCCCTTTGTATCCGGCCAGGATCAGAGTTGAGGTTCAAGGTGGAGGATGCATGTATCTAACTATGTCCCTTATTAAGAGTCTGGGAACCACTGATTTGATTGTTGAGATCTGATGGCATCTTTTTTGTCCGGTGTAGTATCTTGAGACAATAATATCCTTCTGCCAGAAAAACTTGTACAGTACCCAGCATTCAGATATGAGGGGAGTAATTTCAAAAAAGACCTTTCTTAGAAATATCAACACTTCCTATTATTCTGTTAATACAACCAAGAATCTGGCTTGCATAGTTTCACTATAGGTGTGCACTTGTTTCAAGAATTTTCCCAGATTATAAGCCCCATATTCTTTTCTGTGTTGTAGGATCCTCTGAGTACATATCTTAGAAATAGAAGATCCCAGAAAGCATTAAAGCAGCCTCTCTCACATAATTCTCCGGATGAGGAGGTCATTACTGCAGATCACAACTATAGCTTAAAGAATCCTGCAACGGCTGCTGAGCAACAGACAGAAATGAAAGAAATAATACAGTTGCCTCAAAAGAAACTTGTTGCAGCACGAAGGTGTGTCTCATACCGAGAACGAAATGTCTTTAGTGTAATCAATGAGCTTGCAAAGAAGAAGCTGCTCTCTGAAGAAGCTATGAGCTTGCTGCAGGCCCAGTTTTCAGGTATTAAGGGCATTGGTTAGACAGTAAACTCTTCAGTGCAGAAACTGTACATTTTTTTCCAGTGCCTACCACACTGGGACCCTGATTTCAGTTGAGGGCCTCTAGGCACTAATGAAATATAAAAATAAGAACCACAACCAAAAGGCTTTTTCTTGAAGATGCTGAATCTCTAATTGGTTACTAAAAGTTACACAATATCGGCCTGTCCTCCAAGGTTGTTAGCTCCCTCAGCTTGTACTGAAATTAAGGTGAGTTGAGGGGTGGCCACGCCTCATATTTGGGCCCTAGAACAGTGTGTGATGTGAGATACTAGGCTTTATTGAATAAACATATTCAGCTTTAAGAGATTCAAGCTTGAATCTAAATTCTGTTTAAGTAAGGGAACCTTATATTCCTCTCTCACTTAGAAAGTGGTTAGAAAATTGGCTCTGTTCATTTTGATAATATGAGAGAAAAACCACTTCAATTGCTTTAATCCTGAGTCATGAATAATAATACCTAGCACTTATATAGAACTTTTCATCTGTAGATCTCAAAGCAACTTTTTCCAGCTAATTCAAGAACAGCATTGATCCTCTCTGAATGGAGCCACATTTCATCCTTCTCCTTTAGAAGGATGTTGGCTGTGACATGGGTCCTTAAAGGCAGTGAAGTGTTAGGGTCCGAGGAAAATGGGGATATCTGGGTTGTGAGTAATGTTAAATATTAAGTGCCACCCCTGTCTAGAAAGCAAACAAGTCGGGATAAGACAGAATCCACTGCAACACCCAGAGAAAGAGGCTAGCATAAGCGAGAGAGTTCTGGCAGGGGCATGGAGGATTTAATTCCCTTTCCCCCTTCTGTAGGAGAGGAAACTCAGCAATCGTCTGAATTTTACTTAATTGCAACAAAAGTACTTGAGTGATAGCACTTGGGCATTAGGCTTGTGCCTTGTCAAACACAACATTCTTTTTTCTTGCGGTATTTCTCATGCCCTGCAATGTAGAGGCATTTTTCATCTGAATTAAATGATCAGACTGTTCACGCTTCTTAACAAAACTGATCTATATTTTTAAAAACAGATTTGCAGTGGGAACCATACAGCTGGAGACAGATGACTGAGTACTCCACAGAAATGAGGCAGTTTGCCTGTACTCTCCACCTCTATAGTAGTAAAGCCTATGATTATGTAAGAAAGAATTGTCCCCTGCCTCATCCTTCCAGCCTGACAAAGTGAGTATTTATTCTCGTTATCTCAAGTTCTATTTCCAGGTTGTCCTATAATAAGTAAGAGATGGAGTGTTCAGAATAGAGATTTAATAAAAACCAATTCAACAGGACACCTACACTATTGTCTTACATTTTAATTATTTGTAACAAAGAAGCTAAACCGAAGAGGCTGCGATTGTTACAGGAATATTAACTCATGTCAGAGTATGTTGTTGGGGGGAGAGGGAGGGAGGCTGTGCAGAACAGTTGCACCATCAGAAAGTAACACATCCAAAGATTAAATTTACAGTAGCAGAGGTAGTCAGAAGCATGCTGCATTCTTCCAAGTGAGTGACCACTGGGGAAAGATAGACATCAAGTGCTTGACTTTGATATCTGTATTTATTTCAGCATATAATAGAAAGGGAACAAATACTAAAATGCGATGACTACTTTCATTACTATTATTTACATAGTGCCATGAGTATGCATAGTATTTTGCAAACACAAAGCATGACCGTGTCCCTGACATGAGGAGTTTACAGTCTAAGATCCATTGACTGCAGTGAGAGGATGACTGGGCCAAATACTAGATAGAGAACAAACTGTAAAGATCAGTCCTGGAGAGGGAGCAGACTGCACTTGAAGAGATCAGTGCCCACATTTACATTAGTGTGTGCAGCACTGGTCAGCAGAAGATATTGAAGAGTTAGATGGGGTTCAGAGAAGGGAGATGAGAATGATTACAGGCATGGGAAAACACAACAACAACAACAACACTTTCCTGAAAGGAGAGATTGAAAAGATTGGGATTGTTCTCCTTAGAAGGGAGAAGATAAGAGGGGACATGCTTAAAAGCATATAAAATAATGAATGTTAGAGAGGAAGTAGATTAGATGTCTCATGTAACACAAGAACAAGGGGACACACAATGAAGTTACACATTCAAAACTTATTGAAGGAAATACATTTTGTGTAAAAATAATAAGATTGTAGAACTCATTGCCACAGGAAGTCGTTGAGAATTTACTAAGATTCAAAGAGCTATTGGCCTTTATATGGAGAACAAGAATATCCAGAATAACAGTTAATGCAAAAAAGTTTTGGATGGGATAAAAATCTCACGCTTTAGGATTTAACCAGTCTCCACTTGTTAGAGGTCAGAATGAGACCTTCAAATGGGACAGAATCTCACATTTGCCTACTGTGGGTTTCTTTCTGGTCATTGTCAGACAGGTTACTGAACTAGATGGACCACAGGTCTGATTCAGCATAGCAATTCCTATGTTATGACGGGAGGCCAAGCAAACGTACTAAGTGTGAAGGGGAAATAGGGTAGGAGTTGTTCCAAGCATACAGGACAGCATGAAACAAATATATGAAAGTAGTATGAGGCAATAAAGGAACCATTGGAGAGAATGCCAGAGCATCAGACAGGTGGAGGAGAGGATGAAAGTTGAACTGTAGGAAAATACTGTTATGTTTCAGGCTGCAAAATGTATCATCCAGGTAAGCCTTACTACTTTATAAATGGCTGCTATGTATATTACTTTGCATTAAAAGTCAGTCAGCATTTTACTAAAGCCTCTTAGCGGTTTCTTTTTCCCCCCCCTTAGATTATAGCTCCTAATTATTTATATCCTCTGTCTTCCAGCTGGTTGTCTAATGATGAAGGTAGTCCAGGCTTCAGCAACAGTATTTTCTTTCACCTTCAGCAGAGAGTAGAGCAAGGAGAACAGGCATACCAGTATTGCTCGCTGATGATCGAGGGTATGGCTCTCAAGAAACAGCTGGAGTGGGACCCTGTGACTCGACGCCTGGTTGGGTTTGTAGACCTAGGTGCAGGAGCACTTGATGCTGATGAAGCACCACTGGCCTCAGAAGCTATAGTCCTAATGGCAGTAGGTGTTCTTGGTCACTGGAGAGCTCCCCTGGGTTATTTCTTTGTAAATGGAACCACCGGCCATTTACTAGCTCAACTGCTTTATCAGACCATCAGCAAGCTGACTAACATAGGTATCAGAGTTCTCTCTGTGACATCTGCAGCCACTGCTCACGGTGTTGAGTTGGCAAAGGCGTTGGGCATCTGTATTGATGCCAACAACATGCAGTGCACTTTTCAGCATCCTCACAGTGCCACTCATCAGATCACATATTTCTTCGATGCTTGCCAAATGCTCCAGTTAATAAGGAACGTGTTTCAGTGCTTTCACAGGATACAGTCCATTAATGAAACAGCACACTGGCAGCACATAGTGGACCTAGTGACTCTACAGGAGAAGGAATTACTGCATATTAGTGACAGATTGTCAGGAAGACCCAGAAATAGTGAAAGCTGTCACTTGAGGGTGAACTACGCAGCACAGCTGTTCAGTGAGAGTGTTGCTGGCACGCTGGAATGTCTCCAGTTGTTGGGCCTGCCTTCTTTTCAGAACTGCAGTGGGACCATCAAATTTGTGCGCTTGATGAGCTATCTGTTTGACATTTTTCACGGAAGAAGCTGTTACGGAACGGGATTGAAAGGGCCTGTGTCCTCTGAAAATTATGCCAAGATACATAGCCTCTTAACGGAAGCTAAAAGTGTCTTTGTTGCATTAACTGACACTTCGGGGAGACACTTCCTGAAAGGTAAACATAAATTAGGATTTTTAGGTTTTTTGCTTAATGCTGAGAGCTTAAAATGGCTTTACACAAACTATGTATTTCCAAAGAGCATGCCCTTCCGCTACCTCCTGACTTACACATTCAGCCTAGATCATCTGGAATTATTTCTCAGCACCCTCAGACAAGCATGTGCTAGCTGCGATAACCCTACTTGCATGATGTTCCAGACTGCTTATTCTAAACTGCTGACCAAGTATAATTTGACACCAGGATTACATCAGAATCTTTGTTTAGGTGACCTGAACACCTTAGATGTATCTATTGTTCGTAGGACAGATTTGGCCCTTGATACCATTCAGTCTCAGTATAATCGGGGTTGTGTGGCGATTCCAACAAAGGACTACATTTACTGTATAGGCCATATTTCATTTAACTCTACACTGAGTTATGCATTGACAGATCTGTCACTATATGCACAAAGCATCACCTATACTGCTTCCTGTGTTGCTGAGAAATTAGCAGCTGCCATAAGATGTGAAGCCTGTGTCACTTCTCTCTTTGTGTCAGATGACAAAATCCTAAAATGTGGTTCACTGTTGTGCATTAAAAAGATCGGGCGCTGGAGTTTGCCATCAGAGAGCGTGCATCAGATTGTGAGTATTTCTGAGCAAGTCCTAAAAACTCATGCAAGAGTGAAAGACTATAACCTAAACCTCAAGCAACAGGATATGTATTTAGAACAGAAAATTTTATATGAGTTATCTGAACAGAGTCACCTTTTCTCGGAGTTAAATAATCACCTATTTGATGGGGAGTTGTGTGTCACCAATCACTACACGATGCTGTTAAGGAACATAGTGCAATGTTATTTAAATGTCAGAGCTGAACATGCAAAAAAATGGGGTTTGGAATACTGTTCTGGAAGGCATGGATCGAAGAAGTTGACTAGGAAACATCCATTTTCATCATCATTAAAGACTTATAAATCTATCCAAATCTTACCTGTGCCATAATTTCTTACTAATTTGTTAAATGATGGATGTTCCCTTGAGTAATGTTTAGATAAGGTCTGATCTAGGCAACACAGGTGTCGGAGAAGTGAGATGGTGTGTTTCACTTGACCTCTTGGCAATACTGTGTCCAGCAGTGGCTAGTAAAGGAGAGTCCTAGGAGGATTAACTGTACTAGGTTCCAATCATGCCTGGGGTTAGAAGTGGAAAATGAGTTTCTCACCCTAAATTCTCATTTATGCAGATTGCACAACCACAACCTATTTTAGAACAACAATGTCTATGGAAGGACTAGATTATGGAAGCTAATGGAAATCCACATTGAGGTTCATTAGCAGTTATGTGGGGAAGCTTGCTGAATACCTACCTATGCTATGCCTGGCTATGGGTAGGGCAGTTGGCCCCTGACTGTGATGGAATACCAAGTTTACTCATACATGTTTAGAAAAGGGGCTGGTGGGAAAGAACTGATGGAGTACTATAGCAGCAGATAACTCCTTAGAGCTGCAGAAAAAATACTAAGAAGCAAAACAGCTTACACAAAGCTATTAAAAAAATAAAATAAAGATTTGTACTAGAAACATGTTTTACTTGTACTTACTGATTACGTAATCACTCTGCCTTTCGCCCTTTAATTCCACTAGCAGCTTATTAGAAAAATAAAGGATTCCAAACTGCTTCCTTTAAGTGCTTAAATCTGAACACGAATTAGGATAACATGAAGCGAAGAAAATACCTTGATTTTGGCTACCCCAATGGGAAAAAAGTCAGGTAAGAAATAAAACTGATGGAATAGGGTCAGATGCAGGGGATCTGTCACAGAATGGAATGGATAGGGGAAAAAAAGACTTGTTTCTCGATACAGGATTCTACAAAATACTATATACATGGTGGGGCCAGATAATCCTTGAAAATATTTAGGAAGTAATATCTGCAGATGTGCTTGCCAGTGTAGGAGGTATCCTGCCTTGGGGAGCTTGAAATCTAAAGACAGAATAACTCAGGACCCAGGAGGAGACCTAGTGCAAAGCGTTGGCGAGAAACTTTTGGTTTGCTTGTTTCCTCCTCTTAATAAAATGTGGGGAAGATAGTACAGGTATTTGACTGACAAGGATTAGTGTGTGCAGAGCTCATCGGAGAAGTGAAGGATTTGGGTGAAGGCCCGACGTATTGTAGTTGACCATGCAGAAGGGAGGGAGAAAGAAATGAAAGTGGGGGCAAGGCTAATACTGGTGGGTAAAGCGTATGAGGAAGAGCATAATGAGATCCAAGCTGTACCATCAGCTGATTATACAAGGCCTCAAGGGCAAGGAAGAGATGTTAACATTTGATTAGGTGGAAAAGTCCATTTGAAAGAAGTTGTACACAGCAACCCTGGGACTTAGGGGAAACAGAAGACTCGGGATTTGACATAACTTCAACGTGTGGTGTAATAGCCTCCTGCTGCGAATCAGACAGATGTTCTTCAGTTTTTGTGTATATTATATTAATACTGTTTTCAAATACACAAACTAATAAAAGTGCAGGTTACTGTTTCTCTTTTTTTACTTTGTTATTCATTCCTTACTCCCTCTTTCCAGTACCGTTCTGTATATAGCTGGTTGATTTCCTCCATTCTGCACTGTTTTGTACTAAACAATTAACAGTTTAAAATTCATCTACTTATTTCCATCTACTGGGTTCTCATTTCTTCAGGATAATTTTGTTTTTTCCCTTTAAGATTACTTAATTTTCTCTTTGTGGGGCATTGTAATTTGCACTTACTGGGCCCAATCCTGTGAGATATAGAAGACTTTGTAGTCCAGTTGACTTCACTAGTTTAGGGTGCTCAAGACCTTCCAGGAACAACTCCCCCCCCAATAGCATCATAGTCCTAATCACTAGCTGGGGACAAATAGCCATGCCTAGCTTAATTCCTGTCCATTTCTGCAGGGCTCTTTTATTTCTTTGTGAAGATAATAAAGAAGGTATAAAAGTAACACAAACACCCATTTGGTGAAGAGTAGTTACTGAGCAAGCCCTTCCCCCAACTTGGGTGGTGGTGGTTGTGAATCCACAAGGCCTGCCTACAGCTTCCTGCTCTAGGCCTTGGCTACACTGGCGCTGTACAGCGCTGCAACTTGCTGTGCTCAGGGGTGTGAAAAGCCGCCCCCCCCCCCACGAGTGCAGCGCTGTAAAGCACCAGTGTAATCAGCACCTGCAGCGCTGCACGCTCGCTCGCAGCGCTGCAAGCTACTCCCCTCGGAGAGGTGGGGTAGCGGCGTGACTACACGTGCGCTTTGCGGCAGCGCTGTGAATTCCCAAGTGTAGCCAAGGCCCTAGGTATAAGAGAGTGTGCTCCCTAATTTCCCCCACCCTCCCACGGAGCTGGGTCCTCCTTTATATTGTTCAGCGGAGAGCATGGGCCATTCATGAAGTACTGCTCAGCTCCATCAGCTGATTCCCAGCACCTGCCTGCCAGGCTTCTCTGGAGCCGTCAGCTTTGCTGGAGCCATTAAAGAGGTCATCTTCTGTCCCCCTTTTAATGAGGATTTCTCCCCCTCGCATACCATGCTCTGTACCAACCTGTGGTCCTGGACATCCCAAGCTTGTAGCTGAAGCCTGAATTACTGCTGCTTCTGCTGGAACAGATGCTGCTGTATTTGTAGCTGTTGCTGTTGCAGCTATGGCAGGATCAGCTGCTGTTGCTCTCCCATCCGTTTCATGAGAGCTTCAGGAGCCATGCTTCTCTCTGAGCAATGGCAAGCTATGCCTGCATTGTTCGCTACATATAGCCTGGTGGGTCCTGATCATCAGCTGCGGACAAATGGCCACACCCAGCTTTCCTCAGGGCTCTGTTTATTCTCCTTACAAAGAAAGAAAGAAAAATGTGCAAAAGTAACACAGACAACCATCTGGTGAAGGGTTCAGACTGGGGGCCTCTGTAGCTACCAAGCAGGCCCTGCCTACAATCAGCTGCTGTGATTACAGGAGAACGGGAACCGAAGGAAGAGAGTGCACTTTCTCATGGAGCTGGGCCCTCCTTTATATTGCTCAGCTGATAGCCTGGGCCCAGCGAGGTACCGTTCAGCTGCAGCCACAGATTCCCAACACCTGCCTGCTGGGCTTCTCTCTGGAGCAGGGTCAGCTGCTCCTTGTCCTGCTTCCTCCAGTCACTTAAAGGGCAGCTAGCCCTGTTACAAGCATCACGAGAGAAAACAACGGAATTCCTGTTGACTGGATGATGGAAACAGAACATCCAAGAACTTTGTATGTTCACTAAGGAATGAGTAAGGCCTTCAGACGTCACGGTGATGGGTGATATATGAAACAAAGATTTCAGCTGGGGACCTCAAATTACACTTTTGCTTTACAAACTTTAATTATCCCTCCCACTAGCTTTGTGAAGTGAGAAAGAAATAGTGATTATTTCACTCACCTCTGCCATGAAAAGCTAGGGATGAACATAACTGTTTAGCAGCACATGGTAATGTGACATACACAATGGTTTAGGGCTGGACGTGAAGAATTCACTTCCCTTTTTAGTACTCATGAGTACCCAAACAATCCCAAAAAGTGTTGGAGGAGTCTAGATATGTAAAATACACTTACCCCAGCTAGAAGTTAGTCAGACACCAGTAAAGTGTCTCCTCTCTCTTGCCTAAAGATGCCCCTAGGTGTCTTTAATGATTGCAAGCAGGTACAACCTCAGTTTTACATGTCATCCAAAATAGAGCCTGGCCACTCACACAGTCTCCTTACACTGTCCTGGGGCACTGATTTCAAGACAGAGTCTAAGAAAGAGATACATCTACTGAATCACCCGCATCATTTCCTGTTATAACTAAGTGTTTTTTGGAGGTTTACCCAGCCAAACCAATGTAGTTTGTGAGATATGATAGGGTCACACTACAAGGCAGCGTGATTGCAGACCAAATATTATTATTAAGTAAGGCCTGAATTAAAGTTTTGTTTTCCAGAACACTAAAGGAAGGTGTCCAAAGTTATGTAGCTGTGACTTTATGCATGTTATTGAAAACAGTAAGTTGACCTTGAGGTATAGCAATGCGTTTTCCAATTCAATAACTCCTTGCTTTATTTTAGCTGATTGTAAAATATCAGAACCATTAGGAAAGGGATAGATAATAGGACAGAAAATATCATAATGCCATTATATAAATCCATGGTATGCCCACACCTTAAACACTTGTTCTGGTCCCCCCATCTCAAAAAAAGACATTAGAATTAGGAAAAGTACAGAGAAGGGCAACAAAAATGATTAGGAGTATGGAACAGCTTCCATATGAAAAAAGATTAAAAAGACTGGGACTTGTCAGCTTGGAAAAGAGATGACTGAAGGGGGATATGATAGAGGTCTATACAATCATGAATGGTGTGGTGAACGTGAATAAGGAAGTGTTATTTATCCCTTTATATAATACATGAACCAGGGGATGACTAATTAAATGAATAGGCAGCAGGTTTAAAAAAACCAAAAGGAAGTACTTCTTCACACAATGCACAGTCAATCTCAGTCATTGCCAGAGGAGGTTCAAAGGCCAAAAGCATAACTGGGTTCAAAGAAGAATTGGGTAAATTCATGAAGGATAGGTCCATCAATGGCTATTAGCCAAGATGAGCAGGGATGCAACCCCATGCTCTGGGTGCCCCTAAACCTCTGACTGCTAGGCACTAGGACTGGGAAGTTAGGGTGTGGAGCACTCCATAAACTGCCCTGTTCTGTTCATTCCCTCTGAAACATCTGGCACCGACCACTGTCAGAAGACAGGATACTGGGCTAGCTGGACTATGGCCATTCTTGTGTTCTTACCAACTGTTATGTATAAATGGGAGAGTTGTAGCCTAAAAGTTACTGTGTATAAAGCAGTTATGATGGTGCATTCTTCTACCTTAGAACAAAGAAATATCCTGTGCAGTTTAAAAGCTAAGTTGAGGACAGTCTCCAGTGCTATGGAAATTTACAAATATTTACACTGCTGAAGATACACAACTTTTGAGACAGTGAATTTTCTTGCCTTTCCATGACTCAATACTAGATGGCAGTGCTGATGCACTTAAAATGCTGCAGGTACCTTGAAGTCAGGGCCGGCTCCAGGCACCAGCTTAACAAGCAGCTGCTTGGGGCGGCCAAGGGAGAGGGGCGACACCTGCGGCAATTCGGGGGCAGCAGGTCCCTCTCTCCCTCTAGGAGCGAAGGACCTGCCGCTGAACTGCCGCAGGTGGTTTTTTTTTTTGCTTGGGGTGGCAGAAATGCTGGAGCCGGCCCTGCTTGAAGTACACCAGATGATGCTCCAAAAGGCCCTTTTAGCTTTCTTTGCTGGAAGGGCATGTGGTTCTGTTGCTGTTTCTACTGAATGACATAGACAGAGCACCATTGTGTTGAACTACTTGTTGAACTCTGGTGGTCATATGGCCCTATTAAATGAGCCATGCAACAGGACACTGTCTCCACACTACTATTGCATCAGACTGATTTATCCAAAAGTACAGGTCACAAAGCAGCCTATTTATTCTACAGCCGTTTTTACAAAGTGAAGAACACCAGTCATTGGCTGATTTCATGCCAAGAGGCAGAGTGGTTGCATGGACTTCCATGACTCTTCATTCAGTTAGTTTGTTGCAGTGAAGCTGCCCTTGCATATGTTGCTTTATATGAAACAGTAATGCCCCATTTAACAGCTGTTTAGTCACTTAGTTTGCAAAGCAGGGTAATGGTATGTACCATGTTATCAGGATTAATCTGTTTGCCAAAGCACCTCATCTACTATCAGGTTACTTCCATGCTAGGTTCAGGAGCACATAGAATCATTCAGCCCATTTTTCAAGGCAGGGTGCAACTCTGCTAGACAATGATTATTCCTATGTCTGACAAGGACATTGTTAAGTCTTTTGTGACAAATTTTTGCCCTTTTAATGAAGTGTTTGAGTGGAGCACTGTATTTAATACCTAGAGAGCTCTCTTTATTAAAGCAGTGGCAGAACAGAATTGAAATGGCTCAGTGCTTTTTTCTAGACTTGAAGTAACAAAACCACCCAAATTTCAACTCTTCCATGCAGACATATTTCAATAATCTTCTCTCATACTTTCATAGCATGCGACATCAGTTTGAGTGATAATTAGCACACAGTGTAATATCTCCTTTATGTTTAAAACTGGGCATCACAAAGCTTTCACACCATTCATCAGGCATTTTCTCTTTCTTAAGAATATCACTGAACAGAATTGTAAAATATTTGATGCCTTCCCTTCCCAGTGCATCCACTCGTACCTCTTCTGGCTCAGGTGCTTCTCCTTTTTCATTTTCCTAAATGACTCTACAACCTCATACTCCTATCATGCCTCAGTTTGTCTTACATGGTCCTCCGCTGGGTTCTCTTCATTCATCACTCATTCAAAATAGTCTGGTTTAAAGATTTTTTTCATTCCCCTCTCTAAGGCCTTGGCTACACTTACCCGCTAGTTCGACGGCTGGAAATCGAACTTCTGGGTTCGACTTATCGCGTCTAGTCTGGACGTGATAAGTCGAACCCGGAAGTGCTCGCCGTCGACTGCGGTACTCCAGCTCGCCGAGAGGAGTACCGCGGAGTCGACGGGGGAGCCTGCCTGCCGAGTGTGGACCAAGGTAAGTTCGAACTAATTCGAACTAAGGTACTTCGAACTTCAGCTACGTTATTCACGTAGCTGAAGTTGCGTACCTTAGTTCGAATTAGGGGGGTAGTGTAGACCAAGCCTAAGTTTCCACCATTGAGGCCTTTCCAGTGCTGAGGGTTCAGACATTTCTGTGCATTCTGAAGTCCATAAGAAGTCTGTGCTGGTTCACAATGCACTTGCCAGGTGTTACCTTACCATTGATTATTTGTGATCTATTGCTTCTTCTCATTAAGCAGAAATCAATTTGGGATTTGTGTCCTCCACTGGCATAAGTTATGAGGTGGCAAGCCCTCTTCTGAAAGTGTGTGTTTGCAATCACCACATCCAATGCCAGACAAGGTGGAGGGCTATTTCTCCCTCGGAATTTCTGGTTCCAATGTCATGGATGGTTTCATATCTAGTCTTCACAGTTCCAACACGTGCATTGAGATCTGCTCTGATTATCATTTCTCATGTTTCCAATAAGGCACAGCAACTCCTCAAAAAAATCCTTTTACCTTTTGAGCCTCTCCTAATTGGTGCATACCCACTTATTATATGGATAGTTTCCTCTTCCCAACACAGTTGAACACTCATCAGTTATTCCAACCTTCTGGTAACCTGTCAGATACCTTTGCATGCTTTCCTCCAGAATAACTTCAACACCATTTCAGGAGGTTGAACTCCCTGAATGGTAGATTTTGTAACCTTCCACTAGCATCTTAGCTTTAACTTTCCAATTAACTTTTTGTACATATGCCACATTTACTCTTCTCTGGGTATTCACATTCCAGCTTGGATATCTCAGCTTACTCCACTTACTCACTTGCTTCTTTAACTTTAGCGGCCCTTGCCCCATTACAGTCAGGCCAGGCTGTTGTACATCACTTGTGGGGAATGCCCTACCCCTTTGAGGTACATTTGACAGGCACATCAATTTACACAAGCATATCTACTGGATGAGCTTTACATGTTGGCTGTCGAAGCCTGACACCCTTGGTTTAGCCTTGAGCCTTTTAAATAAATAAATATATGGAGATATACCTATCTCATAGAACTGGAGGGGACCCTGAAAAGTCATTGAGTCCAGCCCCCTGCCTTCACTAGGAGGACCAAGTACTGATTTTTGCCTCAGGCCCCTAAGTGGCCCCCTCAAGGAATGAACTCACAACCCTGAGTTTAGCAGGCCAATGCTCAAACCACTGAGCTATCCTTCCCCCCATTTGTGGTTGTCTTGGATGTGACAAGTGAGACTATATGAAGGGACCCACCTTGGAATGTGCTGTATGCTGATGTTTAATGCTATGTGTGGAAGATCGCGAGACCCTGCAAACCAACTTTGAACAGTGCAACAGAGATTTGAGCAGGTGGGACTTCGAGAGTAAGACTGAGGCTATGACAACTAAGAGAGGTGGACCCACTATAAAGGCTACTATAGGTAGAGAGCTTAGACATGTGCAAGAATTTAAATACCTAGGATTAATGGTTGCTGACAATGGTGCCCTCCTGAATGATGCCCAGCATCATACCAAAGCTGTTTGGCACAAATGGCAGGAGCTGAGGCCAATTCTCGGTGATAAAAAGATGCCAATAAAGTTAAAAAGTGTACAAAACTAATTCGACCCATCCTAATGTGCAGGACAGAGACTTGGCCAACCACAAGAAAATAGATCAGTATGCTCTCTCCTACGGAAATGAAAATGTTGAGATGGCCAAATGGTTGGACACTCCATGATAGGAAATGAAATGAGGTTGTGAGGGGCCTAATGCAGGTTGCCTCAATTGAAGACAATTGCGGGAGGCTAGGTTAAGTTGATATGGATGTCCAATGGAGACGTGAGAGTTAGAATGGCCCTTGCAATCCTCATGGATAGAAGATGACCAAGTGGGAGGCCAAAGACTTGTATATAGACCATATATCAGCAGACATGAGAGAGAACAGCCAGACATATAATCGTGACTTTTGGAAGAAGGCTATAAAAGTCAGAGCCTTAAATGGGAAATGGCAAGAAAGAGGGAGCAAAAGCAGCTAGTTATTTAATAAATATTCTGAAAGGGCAATTTATTTATACGCTGCCTCTTTTCCCTGCCCTTTGTCGTAGACTGTAATCTTCTTTTGTTTGTAAAGCATCTAGCACACTGCAGTCTCTCCCAGACCACCATCACGGCACTTGAGCTGGTTCTGGAATCAGGTTTAGTGGCCTCATTCTAATCCGGAATGATCAGCTGTCTGTAACGCATTCATTGCACAATTTCGTATGTTTGACTGTCTGCTCAGGACTGGAATAGCAGACATGTACTACTACTACTTATTGCAGGCCGTGACTGAGATGCATCAGTAGGGCTGAGTGGGGGGGAAGAGGGGGCAGCAGCTCTGGAGCACTGTACCTCGTTAGCTCTAGCCAGGAGGATTAATTCTTCACTTCCATGAGCACTGATTTCACACTAAATAAATAATAATAATAATAATAAAATAGCTCAAGAGGAAAGAGCCAGGGGAACTTAAAGAATCCAAAAATAAAAATAGTTTTATTTTGTAGAAGAAAGCAGTTTTGTCTTTAAAACTCACCGTTTTTATGCAGTTAAGTACCCTAACCCTTACAGGATATAGTTAGAAACCTGCCAATAAAATGCCTAGGGCCAAATTTTCAAAGGCCGTGGCCAAAGTTGCCTCTGAACATTTTACCCTTGATTCTGCATGGAGAGACTCTTGTATGGAGTCCCGCTAACTTCAATGGGATCCTGACAGGGCATGAGGGTCCATCCATATGGATATGTTTGTTGGATCAAGGACTATGTTTGTTCAGTCTCCACAGGGGTAGAACCTGAATTTGCTCATGCAGGAGAGGTAAATACCCCTTTGGGCCCAATTACCTGGTTGTGCATGTATATATTTTGGCCCCATTTCAAAGTACTTAAGCACATACTTAAGTGCATCTCTTTTCAGAAAAGCATATAAGCACATACATGCTTTGAGAATGTGCTCCAGTCCTATTGAAGTCAATGGTATTTAATCACATGCTTAATGACAAGGAAGTGCTTTGCTGATTTGGGGCCTTAGTGAATGCAACTTTGGTGACAACCTGGCCTCTAATTAATACATCAGCTACTTTAATAAAACCGTTAATGTTCTTGCCAGCTCTAAAGGAACAGAGTGCAAAAATCATGTTTACAGAATAGTATAAATGTTTATTTTTCTTTGTGATTTAGCCGACTTTTTACAATATAGAAAAGTGTATTTTTTGAATTGGTCTAGTAAATATAAATTTAATCTTTCTACTTTCAGGTGTAAACAGAACTAGAAAATGAACCTTTGACCCCACCCCAGATCTGTTTAAAATAACTGGATGAACTCGACTGTAAATCTTGTTCAGCAGTTTGTTGCAAATGGCTAAGGAAGTACAAAAATGATTTAGTACATACTAAGCGGGGGCGGAGAGGAGGGTGTTTGGAAACAAGCTCAATGTTTCAGAAAACTTGTTCAAAACAAGTAGAACTAAGAGTACGTGATTGCACCTTCAAAATCTTTACAAGCAATGCCATCATACATCATCTACAACTGTAATCCAAAGTTTCACAAACATTTTCTCCACACTGTATATAAATACACATCACAAAAGGTGCAATTTAGAATAGGACACAGAATATATACAAAATTAACATGGATTTAGTTCTAGACAAAAGAAGGTGTATTGCAATCTGTTTGAAAAATAACTTGATTAGGTCTTACTTTATCCACTTACACTAATTTACATTTATACAAATCTTACTGGACATACTATATTGAGTCACTAAAAAGTAAGATGAATGGCTGAACTATCTACATTTAGAGTTATCGCACTGACATTTTAGAAATCTAGATCCTAATTATTAAAAAAAAAACTTTTTAATGAATGGTGGATTCCCTTTTCGCAGATGTGTGTATGTGTATTTGCTACATATACACAAACATATGTTAAAGAATATATACACACAGTTACACATGGCGAGAATATAAAATCCCTTTTGGAAAATAAAAGTATCAGTCTTGTTCTGATAATTACAGAGAGGATTAAGATATCTAACTAAATAAATGCCTGTGAATTTAAACATGGTTATTTCCTTTCATTAAATTTAGAGCTACACTACCAAAAATGTGATTTGGGACTGTTTGTAGTAAATACTAGAAAAAGTTCCCATCCTTAAGTGTCTTCTATGCACAACTGTATTTGACCTGATTTGATTCCTTCCCTGTTCCCCACACAAAAAAAGGTCAGGTGTATCTGTTTTTGATGGTGACCTTCAATCCGTACCAGTGTACTTGCATGTCATGACTCAAACTGCAATCCTAAATAACACTTTTAAAAAAATAAGCCAAATGTGTCCCAAAGATTAAAAAAGTGATATCAAAAAGGTCCACAGGTGTACAGGGAGTCTGATCTTCACACATCTTCTCTGATTAACTTGGATGCAGCTAGTTTGGAATCCATCTCACATGAAAACTGTGCTAACAGGAAAACAGAAGGGTTGGTTCCCTCACACCCAGTAATCTCAGTTTCTGTGTAAATGTACACAACAATAATCTCATTTTCTGCCAGTTTAAGGGCTCTATCCTATGAGGTGCTAAGGACTGCAAACACTCTCTGGCTTCAATGAGAAGTGAGAATGCTCAGGACCTTGCAGGACTGAGCCCTAGATGCACAACAGCATCTCCCTGCTTGATGTTTATCTAATGATAAAAGTTGGATGGAAACTTGCTTTTACAGCATTGCTTTTAATTCTTTCTGAATTTTTGGCCCATCATCTGTCCTTCAACTTCCATTTTAGACTATTCAGCAAGCCGGTAATGAAATTTCTGTCATCATCTAAAGAAAAATATAAATACTTTCCATTTTAAAAGTTGTGCCCTGAGGCCCAGATTCAGCAAGGTTTTTAAGAACATATGCGATGCTAAACGTGTAAGCTGTCCCAAGAAGTCAACGGCCCATGTGCTTAACATTATTTGTGCTTAAGGACCTTGCTGAATCGGTTCTTAACACTGATCCGTTGCCTTCCAGGGTTGTAGAGTGATGTTCTTTTATCTAATTTGGTATTGTCAGTATTGTGAAGATGCTCATTTCTATACATGTCCTTTCAGAATTAATTCCTCCACAGATATACTGTTTTCTTGGTCTACGCCAAAAATATTTTCTGCCAGTGTCTGATTCTTCCATATGAACAAAGTGATGCAACTCTATACACTGTAAATAATATATATTATAATAATAATTTATAAAGACTCTCTGGACAATTTTCTTAGAGAAAGGGGGAGGAAGAAAACATCTAATTCTTACCAAACCCAAGAAAGTTAAAAGCTGTACAACAGGAAGAAAAATTCACCTTTAGGCATCGTCATAAGTAGAAGAGAATTTAGCTAAAATTTAAAAGAATCTACTCCTAATTATAAAAGATTTTCTTGTTTCAACATTATGCAGGTCAATTTAAAACAAGCACCAAATTAACAATAAAATAGTATTAAATCCTCTGCTGTGAACCAAAGTGTCCCTGTGCCTTAAGTGTCATGTTCAGTCCAATTTACCATGGCTCCTATGCAAGAGTCAGCAGTTCATGGCACAGGGGTCACTTTTGGACTTTCCTGCTGAGTTAATGACTCTCATCAAACAACGTCCAAATTCCTCCAGGATCATGCGCTCCGCTGCTGCTTTTGACTTGCCCATCTTTTCAGCCTGCTCGGCCTGCGCAAGCAGGCAGTCGCAAGTCGCATCAGCCACCTCCTTGGTTACAAAGGTAAATGGCAATCTGAAATGGAAATAAAAACTTCACTGTTGTCATCAGTAAGCGACACAACACGCACTATCTACAAAACTCTCTCTGAAGCACTGAAAAGTCAGAAGCTGAAGGAAGCCCTCTAGACAGTCCCTATAGCAATACTAATTTGGACATGGTTGTCAAACAAGGAAAATTTTGCTTACTTCTCCATTTTCCCTATGGTCCATGAATCCAATTCATTAACTTTAGGATTATGCCCTTTCAAACAGAGTTAGGGCACATTCAAAGTTTTCAATCAGGGCTGATCTGACCAGGATGAATCTGCTCCACAGTTTCTGGGGTACATCTGAGGCTGCCCCAAACTGAAAATACTGAACAAGCCCTACAGCTAAGCAGGAAGATCACTCCTTAGAGGCAAGGCGGAAAGTTTTGTGGCTGCTTCCATCTCTGTACATTTTGAGACAGACTGCAGAATGCCATGAAGACAGATGGAGAATGCATAATTTTCCATATAATTTTTTGCTGTAGGAAAACTGAGAATTAACTCATTTAACATTAGGAGTCCACCTGTATTGATGCTAAAAACTGCATTAAGAGAATGTTAAGGTTACATGGTTAGACACACGGAAGTGTGGCAAATTCAAGCTTACACATGTAAATGTAACTGCCTCCTTCTCTGTATACATTTTGGTACAGGTTTTTCATTAGTATTTCTCAAATGCTACAACGTAACACAAAACAGGATTTCTATACCACAGATATATGTATATAGTATCTTGTAATTGTTTTTTGCAAATTTTATTTTACTTGCACTCATTTCAATGTCATAATGATCCAGTATATCTTGATTGACAAACTTGTTATATAACTTCTCTTCTCTGTACGGGATGTATTTTAATAGTTTAGGCAGCAGCCATGCACTATACATCTTTTCAACCAACAGCACTTAGATGCATTCAGGGGATGAGACAATTAACTATGAAATTAGCTCAACTGCAAATTTAGGCGGCTGATAGATTCCAGAAAGGTTTCACTATTCCTCGGGACAGAGAGTAATCTGCATTTGTATAGCACGTAGCTCAAAAGGGCCCCGAGTCTGATTGACGGCTCTCAAGTGCTATGGTAATACAAATATTAAATAACATTAGCCACCAAAACCTAAAGCATGAATACAAATGTCAAAGACTGAAGTAATCTTAACTTGCTAAAATCCACCCCAGCAGAGCAGCAAGATACCTGAATGATTAAAACAGTGTTAAAGCCAAGTCAAGAGGATGGAATGTGTTGACTTACTTCCCCCCTCCACTAGTCAGTGCTGGGGTTGGCCTCGTTAACAGGTCTGAGATTTGTGAGGATAACTTTGTCTTTGCAGCTGTCTGTTGCTGGACTCTTACTTCTGCTGCATCTGCTAAGTGCATCAGAGTCTTTCGTTCTGGGCTTTCTTCAAAGTTTTTACAGCCAATACATTTACATATTGAGGAACACATGATTTTTGCCTAAAAAGAGCAAAAGAAAGGGTGAGTGGCCTAAAATATTATTTTATTCTCCATTGCTGGCTCATAAACTTAGTATGCACTGCAGAAATTATACATAGTTACAAGTTTTAATTACGGACAGTGCAATGGGCAAGAGTGACATTCAGAAAGGAGAAAAAGCCAATGTATTTCTTCAAGACAAGAAACCCATCTTACCTCATAGCATTCACAATAGTTTTTGAGACATCCCGATCGTTTGCAGTTGCAGCCTTTGCTGTGCCGTCGGTCTGATTCCCCTTCCTTTCCTTTCCCTATTTTGGGCTTGAAGGCTTCAGGGTTTCTATCAAGGCAGGCCTATGAATGCAGATCCAAAAGGTGTGTCACAGTTCATGCAGGGAGCAAGATCTAGAGGACCAGTGCAGTAAGGACAAACCCAAGATTGTGCTGGAGTAAGTAAATCACATTCTCCTCCCAACCCAACAGGAAAAGGTGGCTACTTTCATCCCCGCTACAGAGATGTAAAACAAGAAGCAAATTGTCCAGTTTCAATAGCAGCATTGAGTATGCTGAAATAGATACATTGTGACATGCTTTTCTGTTTTGCGAACTTTAAAGGAGAGAAACAAAAAAAACCCTTACCTTTATTGCTTTTTGCCTATCATTTTCATGGTCCAGGTTGTTATAACAATTGGTACAGTTGCAGTTATTGCAGAATTCACCATTTGCAAAACAATCACAATACCTGAAATAGGAGACCCAGATGGGATTTACAAACATGGTATGCAGGCATCACACTAGCTGTGGTAGTAGCCACAGGAAACATTTCTATGATAGTAACTCCTAAAAGCCCCACTTGGGATTGGGATCCCATTGGTCCAAGTACTGTGTAGACATGAATGAGACAGTTTCTGGCCCGGAGGGCATACAGCATAAGACCCCAAAGTAAGGTAAGTGACAGGGGTATAATCTACAAGTAACGTGGCCCAGGATCGGCACCGCTTTGGTAGTGGCAAGTTTTGTTGGTTTTGTGCTTGTTAATTCTTTTATTGGGGTAGGGTGAGGAATGGCAGGAATGGAGGCGGGGATAAAAGTCCAGGAGTAGGAAAAGGAAGGAAGAGGGGCAGGCACAGCTCATCATCTGACTAGCCACGAGCAATAGCCAGGGTATTTGCAGGCTTTGCAGCAGAGGCGAGTCTAAAGAAGGGAGTTGAAGGAATATGGCTGTATGGATTAGATCAGGGATTTTTCCTACGCACTGTGGTGGGAGGAAGAAATCACAAAGGTGCTTAAGGGAGGAGCTGATTGGATAGCTGTGTATCTTAGGTACTTCTGTGAACTCCGTTACCATATCGTCTCAGCACCTCACAAACTTTACAGCACCCCTGTGAGGTAGGGAAGGTGCTATATTTCCCCCCCACACACCCCAGTCTTTAAAATGGGGATCTGAGGCACAGAGAGAGTAAGGGTCAGATTTTCAAAGGTATTTGAAATTCACTGATAAATAAATTGAAACCTGTGGGCATTAGGTGCCTAACCTGCCTCACAGGTGTATTGTGAGGACTACCCCATATGCAAGCAGGGGAAAGTTCCCCTGGAGCAAATGGCAGTTTACATTAGTGGATTACACCCCTGGGCACAGATGGCTGTACCTGGAGCAAATCACGCGGTGGACAAGGCCTGAGTTAATTTCTGTACAGTGTTATATAAATGCAAAGTATATCAGCATCAGCATCTTTTCTCCCCTTTAGATTTCACAGAACATTTGGGAATCAGAAAGCTGATATTCAGGAGGAAACCTCATGTCTGGAACACACTTGGCTCTCTATAAATAACCATCATGTAAGCTGTGAGATGTCTGAAGGAAAATTAAACATACCTGATTAGTTCTGTTCCAGTGTGATGAAAAATTTCTAAGCTCAAAAGTATGTGCACGCCCACATTATGAACATGACATGCATTACATTAAAAAGAACCTAAAATTGGCAGGTGCCAGACAGATTTCCTAACTTGGACTCAGATGGCTGTTATATCAGCTTCTCTAACAGTAGCACAACCACTCTGAATGCCTTCTTCGTCATCCAAGAATTAGGGAGCCACAAAATAATTTCATTACCTCCTCCTGACGTTGTACTATGTGGAAAGGTGTGGCATCATCCCAACTGAACGACCTCACATAATCACACCAGATACTGATGCAGGCATTGGAGTGGAATGGCAGGAGATGGGACACTAGACGGGGAGGGCTCTGAGTTACCACAGAGAATTCTCTGAGTTACCACAGAGAATTCTTTCCCAGCTGTCTGGCTGGTGGGCCTTGCCCACATGCTCAGGGTCTAACTGATCGCCATATTTGGGGTCAGAAAGGAATTTCCCCCCAGGTCCAATTGGCAGAGGCCCTGGGGGTTTTCACCTTTCTTTGCGGCATGAAGCATGGGTCACTTGCAGGTTTAAGCTAGTGTAAATGGTGACTGCTCTGCAACTTGAAGTCTTTGAACCATGGTTTGAGGACTTCAGTAAATCAGCCAGAGGTTAGGAGTCTATTACAGGAGGGGGTGGGTGAGGTTCTGTGGCCTGCAATATACAGATCAGACTAGATGATCACAATGGTCCCTTCTGACCCTGAGACATCTCACAGGATGTAAGTAACCTCACAGTTCCATTGGTAAGACATTTTAAGGCTTTGTCTACCAGACTATTGTACTTAATCTCCCACGGATGGAAACACGGATGCAACTCCAGTGGTGGTAGCAACAGTAGGAGCCATCATGCAGACAGGGTTCAGGTGACCACTGGTACCTCTGTCATCCAGTTGAAATGCCAATGGGCAATCTACCCCAGCATTCCCATGATGCTATCACCAGTGAAACCACAAGGTTCAGAAACTTAGAACATTGCTAGGGTAGACACAGCCTAAAGCGTCTCATTAAGTATCATATGCACTTATAGCAGGATGATTTGTGGATGGATTGAGAGCCTTACATTGGAATTCTTTTTATATACAGAACTCACTTTAGAGTTACTTTAATATTTCTATTTAATTTTGGCAATATACTAAAATATTTGTTAAAGAGAAAATACTTAAAACCAAATACACTTACAATTTCAAACACAGCGATTTTGTACAATTGCATGGCTTCCTGGGGCGGTTTGCAGGTTCGGATGGCATAATTCTGGAAAAGAACCATTTTATTATTAGCTTCTCTCTTTTTTAAGTTCAGAATGTTGATCCACTGAAACCCCATAAACCAAACTAGATTTTTCTCCTACAACGCGAGCTTTCAAAGGTCTATGTCATAGATTACAAAATATAATTAGTAGGTAAAAAAATCAAAGAAGAGTTAGGCGATTGCCATGACCCTGGCTGCACGCTATGCTTAAAGAAGAGAAAGAAAGGACACAAGGCTAGGAGTGGACCACATGAGAGGAAAGTACAACTGAGTGTGCTGCAGCCATTCCCCTGAGTGAAGACCACTCTCCATGGTGACTGTATCTACACCTGGAGCAGGTTTTGTGATGTTGTTATGAATCTAACCGAATCCAGTACCATAGAGAAGAAATAAATTCAGACTATGCCTCTCCCTTCATCCGAGTTATGTGTGAATTAAAAATGATAATGAAATGACAAAGTGACTGTCCTAGGCAAGCAGACAGAGACCTGAGCAAGGGGCAAGCAAAGCAGCATATGAACCCTGCTATTTAGTGTAACATAAAGAGCATTCTGTGTCAGAGATCAGCCTTAACAACCACTGAAAGCTAGGATTTTTCAATGGTCATATCTGGCCAGCTATATTCTGACCATATGTGGTGACCCTTTGTGTGACGGGTTGGATCACAGAAACCCCCTGGGAGCTGCCATCTGATGTGCCAAGACTACCTCTGCTCCTGTTTTCCCTGCCAGCTCAGGACTCCAGCACCCTGTCTTGCTGAGCCAGACACTCCCGTCTGCTCCAACAAAGACCCAGGGTCTGAATTACTTGCCCCAAAGCTGCAGGTTTACCTGAAAACAGCTCACAGAAGTGTGCTTGTCTTTAGCACTCAGATGCCCAACTCCCAATGGGGTCTAAACCCAAATAAATCCGTTTTACCCTGTATAAAGCTTATGCAGGGTAAACTCACAAATTGTTCGCCCTCTACAACACTGATAGAGAGATATGCACAGTTGTTTGCTCCCCCAGGTATTAATACATACTCTGAGTTAATTAATAAGTAAAAAGTGATTTTATTAAATACAGAAAGTAGGATGTAAGTGGTTCCAAGTAGTAACAGACAGTAAGCAAAATAAAGTAAAATGTGCAAATCTATGTCTAATCAAACTGAATGCTGATAATCTCACCCTCAGAGATGCTTCAGTAAGTTTTTTCCTCAGACTGGACACCTTCCAGACCTGGGCACAATTCTTTCCCCTGGTACAGCTCTTGTTCCAGCTCAGGTGGTAGCTAGGGGATTCTTCATGATGGCTCTCGGCCTTTGTTCTGTTCCACCCCTTTATATATCTTTTGCATAAGGCGGGGAATCCTTTGTCTCTCTCTGGGTTCCCACCCCCCCTTCACTGGAAAAGCACCAGGTTAAAGATGGATTCCAGTTCATGTGACATGATCACATGTCACTGTAAGACCCCAAGCCTTCATTCCTCCCAGCCTGACTCACAAGAAGGCCTCCCTGCAAACAGAGCCCCAGTCAATTGTCCTGGTTGATGGGAGCCATTAAGATTCCAAACCACCATTAATGGCCCACACTTTGCCTAATTACAATAGTCCCTCAGCGTTATATTTCATATTTCTAGTCCCAGATACAAGAGTGGTACATTTATACAACTAGGATGACTACACTCAGTAGATTATAAGCTTTGTAATGATACCTTACAAGAGACCTTTTACATGAAGCATATTCCAGTTACATTATATTCACTCATTAGCATATTTTTATAAAACCGTATAGACTGCCCAACGTCACACTTTGATCCTGACATACCCCCAGAAGCTGAAAACAAAGTATTTATTGAAGGGGTGGGGGTGGTCAGGCAGGGGTTCAGGATTAGTTCAGACAATTTTGTTTGTTTGTTTTGTATTATTTAAATCACAGCAAACACGTTTAAATGTAAGACTTCCAGAAAAAGGCAGGTTCAGCAGAATGGGGTAGAATTTCTAAGCCTGCGTGGGAGGAGGGGGAGGCATATCAATTTGAAAAGTTTCCACTTTCAATGTGTTACCTTGGAACTAAGCCAAGATTTAAAAAAAAAAGGGGGGGGGGGAGGGGGGAGGAGCTGAAGTTCGGTTCCCAAATCATATTCAGGCATCTACATAAATGGCTGGGTTTTCACAAGTGCTAAGCACCCAGCTGCTCCAATCAACTTCAAGTCCATGACCAGGGCTCCTATGTGCTACTGCCAATACATATAATAAATAACCATGGGCCAAGCTCTCTGTTCAAACTCCTACTACGGGATTGGGAAAAAAAACCCTAAGATTTGACTTTGACCGAGTTTAGTGATGGTAAAAGGCGTTGGATTGACAGCCAGAGAAACACATGTTCTTTATTTAGCCACAGAACAAGAACAGCATAGACCGCAGCCTCCCCACCCCACCATGCTAAATTTTCCTAAAAACCTCTTCAAACAAGGATAGTCTGTCCCAACTAAATACATCACCTCACCATCTTTGGGGGAGATGTTGTGGCAAGCTTTTAAAAGTATTTTCAAAATACTCACCCATTGAATGGAAGCCTTGCTTGGGTCTGGATATTAGATGTCCCAGTAAAACCAGTGTTGCTTGCTATAGATACGTATGATGACTGCTGTAGCTAACAAAACACCAAGTATAAATGTATGTTCTGTAGCTTTTACAAGTGTATACAACAGGCTTTGTAGTACACAGTTTTTAGTAAGCATTTCTGAAACTGCTGTATGCATCATGTACTCTCCTAATCCATATTTATGAATGGTTTGAAAGTTTCACAAACTCACAAGACCTAAGCAGTCTAAGGGTTACTCTGTATTCAGCAGAAATGTCCTATTTTACATTATGTTTTTGTCCATTTTATCTTAGAACCTTTGGACTGCATTATTTTTAAGCTACTTACATTACGTAATAACTTTCAGTCAGACGGATGCTAAAATGCGTTACCAATAGCTTGTATATCAGCTATCTACAGGAATGCCTGCACCCACCAGGTGAAAACGTGGAGTTACAAACGGTTCTCACCCCTTTAATCAGATCCCTTTTCTTTCTTTACAGGTTTCAGAGTAGCAGCCATGCTAGTCTGTATCCGCAAAAAGAACAGGAGTACTTGTGGCACCTTAGAGACTAACAAATTTATTAGAGCATAAGCTTTATGCTCTAATAAATTTGTTAGTCTCTAAGATGCCACAACTACTCCTTTTCTTTACAGAGTGGATCTTGGTGCCTGATCACTGCACCTGTGCTACAAGGGATGAATCAGAGCAAAGTCCCATGAGTCACTGAAGTAACCTGCAAGGTCATAATCCGTTCAGGATCAACTTTAACAAAACTAAGAAACCAGGGCTGATTTGCACTCCCTTTGACTGTGGTACTATTAAGTGTTTACCTGCATACCTTCTTTTTTCATGCCACGATGAGTTAGGTGCAAGAAATATGAGTAGCAAGACCTAGGCACCCAGGACCTTCTCCTAGGAAGCACACACTACAGGAGCATTCCTCACGCATCGCTCATCAGAATCCCCTGCAAGTGCCTCAGCTTTGTATTTTTTTACTCATTGCTTTCTCAGTGTACATTTCTTTTTCTACACTGAGCCAGATTTTCAAGAGAGCTCAGCCTTTAACAGCTCCCTTTATGCATCTAGATGAAGTGGCCACATTTTCCCAAATGCTTGGCTGCCAGCAGTTCCCTCTGAGAACAATATGAGCTATTTGGGTGCTGAGCACTTCTGAAAATCTGGCCATTTCATTCAGATGGCAAAAAATAGGAAGAGCTCTTTTAAAAAATCTGGCCCCAACTGTGAGTGCTGGCCACTTCAGAAAATCTGCCCTATTGTCTTTCTTCCACTGCTTCTTTGTACCAAGGACAAAGATCTTGTTGTGTCATTTCCCTCCTGCCATTCATCTAATACTGTGTTGTTCCAGATCTTTTTTACCTACATAAGGCAGGCCACTACAGGAAGAACTGTACAACAAGGTCTCTACCAATTATACGCAGCATGCCAACAAAAATCCCTGTACATCCCTTTTCAATCTTAAATCGTAGATTTAATTCCCATTTCTTTTCATTCTGATTCTTATCCACATTTTGGCAAAGGACAAGCCAAAGCCCTAAACTGAAGTTAGGGATCAAAAACATTAACACGAATGTAGGATGCCTTCTACAATTATTTCTGTAAGTTCATCATTTTGCCCTGTGCTAACATCATACCTGAGTGACGTATTGAGCTGGAAGAACTGCATAGCCTACGTTTCCTGTGCCAGGTGCTGGCGCCAGCACAGTGCCCGGCGGGAGGTTAGTGAGGTTTGGCTGTATCTGTGGCAGTGGAGTAGCTGGCATAATAAGTCTCTGTTGTGGCTGACTAGTAGTAACTATCTGTGAAGTTGGGTTGATTGGTTTGGGCACCACCTGGAAAGAGAAGAAATCTTTATGACATTGTCAACATATCGTTTTTTATCCGCTGCAGAAAACTACACTGTACATTTTTCTAAAACGTCATTCTGAAGACAAGAATCTGTGCAGAACAATGTAAATCATCATATTTTACCTCCAGAGTCAGAATGTTGACATCTGTTTGCCAGATGAAATGAGACTATAATATGGATTTCATGTTGAACTCACCTGTTTGACAGTCTGAGCTGGTACTATTGGGACAGACATCCGCACTGGAGTTGCATTCACCACCACTGGCTTACCTGGTTAAAAGAAACAATATCCCATGTCACACTACATGTGCACATTTATAAAGAGACTCTAGAATTTAATCCTGAAGCAATTTATCACTTTCACATACATAGAATAAACAGTTACTTGTGTGTGTAAGATGGTGGGGTTTATTGCCTTTTTAAAATGTATTTTGGTTATGCTTGTAACATTTTATTTGGGTTCTATCCTGTTTATTTTAGTTTATTTACTGTTGTTCTATTTGTTTTTACATTTTAACTTGTGCACTGAGAGTGGACTTAATTTATAAAGTGATTATTTTATTACAGTTTTTTTCCCAGTAGCTCTTTGAAAACAGAGCTAAACCTGTTATTTGCAGGAAACATAGTACTGCAAGCAATTCCCAGCTGATTCTCTAGATCTCTCTCACTTAGGCCCCAGTCAAGCACTGACACACATGAGAAGCACCAATGAATGATGGTTACTCAGCGCATAAAGACAAGTGTGTGTTTGCATGATCAGGCCCTGGGAGAATACTGGTAGATCAAAAAAACTTAACTTTTTTAAAACCAGCGTTACTGTAAGGAACAAAAGATTTTTAAAACTGGATTAGCTCTTCACTATTTATGCTGGTTGTCCAAGTGGAAAGAAAGAAATGCAAAACCTAACAGTTTCACTCTAATCTATTTCACTTTCAGTTTAGCATAGTATTAGCACTATACGGCAATGTCTGCACTAAAACATTACAGGATTTTATTTTCTATTGGAATTTATACAATACATGGGAACAGTTCCAAAGGACCAATTCAAAATAAATGTATGGCAACTGTTCAAAACAATTGTCTTAAAGTTTGGTCGAAGTTTGTTTTCATAAAACCTAAATTTAGGGTCAAATTGGATCTTACATTTCCCCCTTAAACAAGACTCTCTAGGCAGCCTTTTCTCCCCTAATTTTGCTCACCAACTCATTCCCCTTGCCCTTTAATTTATGCCAACATAACATATTTTCTAAATATTCAGTACTGCCACCCAGCAAACTGCATACATTTAAGACCAACACTTCTCATCAGTCTATGTGCAGAGCTCCTCTTGACATTAATGGGAGTGATATGTAAATATGCAAAGGGGAGAACAGGCATGAAATCTTCTGGTTGCTACTGTCCATACCAGAAAATGCATGGTAAAAACAAGGGGTACTTTGCAGTTCTAAATCACTGTCTATCAAAGGATCTCATCAGGCTGGGCAAACATTAATTAATCCTCACAACATCCCTGTGAGGCATGTATGGCACTGCCCAGATTTCACTTTTGGGCATAGTGAGGCAGGGACAGGGTATCAGACTTGCAACAATCACCCAACGAGCAGATGAGTGGCTGACATTCTTCCCTGGGAACAACAGCGTATCAGGCACCCCAGGAGCCAGTCTCTAGGGAATGAGGAGTTCAACATCAGAGCATTTCCAAAGGCATCCTGGAGTTGGTAATGGGATACAGAGCCTTTCAAAGCCAGGGGCCTGGTACAAAACTAGCACAGCTGGCCAGGGCCACAGATTTATATCATTTGACAGTTTATTTACCCTTTGTGTGTGTGTGTGTGGAGGGGGGGGGGGTTATATTTGTTAGTGCTTAATAAACCTAAATTAGACAAATAAAATAGGGTATGAATGGACACCACTGACCTTGCTGAAGAGGCTGTGTGTTGGTACTAGGATTCTGACTGGCTGACTGGGTTGAACTGTTGGCTGTTGTGGCCGTAACAAGTCTGACATAATGGAATTTGCTTCCAGGTACCTGAATCTGCTGAACATTGGGGGCCGTTGCCAAGGGAATTATGGTCTTAAATTGAGATGTACTCACTCCTCCCACAGTGATGGTCTGTACTGCTGACTTCACAGCCTGTTAAACAACACAGGCAGCACAAAGTTACCTGACGGTGGTACGGAGGGGTCACCATTTCTATCCCTAAATCTGCTAGTGAACGATTCATTAACCTGCCCAGTACCCCTGTGAAGCATGTCACTATTATCAACTGAAAACCTGAGGCACAGCAAGGTTAAGTCCCCAGGCCACAGAGGGAGTCGGGAGCAGGGCCAAGGGAGCTCAGTCCCGTTCTCAATCCATTATACCAGACTCCCAAATAACCAGAATCATCTATAAAAGCAAAAACCAACTGTCCCTCAATCAAGAGCCAATGTCAAATAAACACAAACTATATGGCAGACAGTTTGAGAAAGAGCTTTCCCCCAAATTATTGTGAATAAAAACAAAATCAATGTTATGATTTTTCAGTCTGGGTGGAAGTGGATGTCCCACAATCGCACTGTCGCTCCACTACTCAGCTCTGCGTATGTAGAGCTACCCCTTCCACAACTCAGTATAGGAAAGCCTACATGTCACCATGCAGCCTCCAACTGGAAATGGAACTGAGGCTGTGAACCTTGAGGCTTTGAAGCAGTGGGCAACAGTGTGTGGGCTGGCTAAGGACAAAAAGGAAGTAATGGGAAGTACTGAGAACATGGTAAACAAGTTTAAATCCATGAAATCACGAACAGAAGCCAGAGCAAAAAGCATTTAAAAAAGGGGAGAGGAAGCAGGAAAGGAATTTGGTAGGCAGCATGCATGTGAAATCGCAGTGGAGGATAGCAGAACATTTACAACATGTGAGACTTCATTATTTCAGGCTTTTCCCAACCTACACACTGAGTAGAGAGCATGTGTTTATTTTAAATATACACATTTGCTGCTCACCTCACTTTCTCCATCACTACTAACAACTTTTCCATCCTCCCCATCTCTCAAGCTCCAAACCTTGACTCCCTTGTTTTCCTTCTCTCCTCACATCCAGGCTTTTACAAAACTTGTTCCTTCTTCCTCTGTAACAGTTCTAAAATCTGCTCTTTTCTCTTCAGTCCCACTGCCAAAATTTTGATTCATGCCATGAAACTGTCTTGTCTAGATAGGCTATTTCAATTTCTTTTCCAGCCTAGCTGCCTACTCCCTCTTCATCTTCCAAATTTCACCAGCTACAGTTCTGAGCAGAAGCGAAGTCCAGATCTCCTTATATTCCACTGAAAACATAAACCCACTCAATAGATTTTATGAGAAAGTTGTTTCTTGGGGTATTTTTAAAATCTTTTTGTGCTGTAACCTTAATTATCAAGAGCAATTCAGAGTAAACATCATCTGTAATCATAGCAATAGCTAACATGCTGTTTCCATAGACAGACCAATGTGGGCAGAGAATTTCCTCTCCTCCTTTAAGGGCTGACCAGTGTCAGAGAACGACTTCGCTACTATATGAAATGTAACGTGTGTTCTTTAAAGGGCCCGATTCAAATCTCATGGAAGACAGTGGAAAACCTTTCATTGTTTCCATGAACTTTGGATCAGATCCTGAAAGTTATAAAGTCAGGTGACTTAATTATGGTCCATTGATTGCTTGTATCCAAGCAATAACCAACAGTTTATTAAACAAAGGTTTAAAAAGGGAGCAGGATTTGATCTGAGAATGAGATCTAGGGTGTATTTAAGCCCTTAAACCACAGATCATATTATCAAATATACACATAACGGAGAGACAAAACAGTCAAGACCACGCTGCGTCACTGGTATTGTACAGTTTCTCAGGGAGCCCAGAACTATGGGTGATCTTGTTACCCCACTGCCTGAGCAAAAGAGAACTAAACTAGGTGACACCTCCCTGCCTGTTAGCCGACCAAACAATCTCCTCCAGAGCTCTGCCAACTTTTACTCTGTCTAGCAGGTAACACTTTATGCACCCTAGTCCCCAAACCTCCTGAAAAAGCATTTCTCTGTAATATCCAGCCCGTCACTGGATGCTCACAGAAATTACCAAGTAGCTCACCTGAGAATTCACCCTTTAGTATTACAACACTGAGAAGAACTTAAGAGTAAAACCAAGAATAAGTTTATTGACAAAGAACAGAGAATTAAGTGATTTTAAGCAAAGCTAATAGAAACAGATGTGGTTACAAATAAAACAAAAAATATAACATGCTTCTACAAGAAGAGAACTTAACTTTCGCAAGTTAATCTTATCTAAAACAGTCTCTCACCTAAAACTTTTCCTGGAGAGCTTGCTAGTATTCAGTTATACCAGGAGCCAGATTTTCAAGTCACCTACACCCTACAAGAGGTTTCCTCAGTAAATGGATAAACATCATGTCTTTTTCCACTCTTCTTATAGGCCAGTTCACCTTTGAAATGTATCCTTCGAAGCATACCTCCTGAAAAAGTCTCTCTCCCCCGCTGTTTGTTCTTTGGGGGTGCAGACCCCATGCTGTCATGCTGTCTATGTTGATCTTCAGTTAATTTGCTTTTCCTATTGACTCAATATGCAAATATAATCCCCATTGTCTTGGGCTAAACCTGCTTAATTTACATCAGAGACGGGAGAGATAACTATCTTCCCCTCCTGTCTGGAAGAAAACATGTTTTTTTCTTTGGTTACAGACTTAGCTTCAAGCATAACATCAGGAAGTATCCATAATTTCTCCTATAGTGTTAATACATACATTTCACTTTTAATACATTGGTCATTAATATCATTGTTTTCATATGATATCTTACACACCATTCTTTATAGATAACTGCCCTGACAGTAATGCTTTAGGTGTAGTGAGTTTTCAGGTCTGATAGGAGTTGCTGTTACATTACAATGAACCCTTTGCCAATTGACCTTAGGAGCCCCTCAGTGTCTCAAGTGTATTCAACACATAAGCTTACATACAAGGCGGAAAGCTCGTCTCTCTGACTAACAGAAGTTGGTCCATTAAAAGATATTACGTGATCCACCTTGTCTCTCTAATATCCTGGGACCCACACAGCTACAACAACACTGCATACAACATGTTTCTGGACAGTTACAAGACACCTTGGAAAGGGATGATAAGTAGATGGCTGAATAAAGTGTGATTTCATGTCATGTTAATTGCAACAAAATGAACAGACTATTAACAAATAAAATTAACAAACCTATTACTGTTGTGAAAGGAATCTATAGGAGCAAGAATGAGAGACTTGTGAATTTACTAGCCATTACAAAATGTACTAGTACCTGAAAGCCCATGATATCGCATGGGTGTCAATGACAAAGCCACATGTCTAAAAAAGCCAGCAATGGCTGGGAACTTAAAAACTGGAGAGTGCCAGACAGCAAATCCCAGTGATGACTGAACCTAGTGATATTTTTAACAAAAAAAGCTCTAAGCCATGCTTATACCTGTTTCCATCACCTCACACTGACTCAGACTTTCCAAGCTTCAAAGTGACACACAGACAGAGCGACAATCCTGGAATTTTATTATACAAATACCTCATTCACAGAAAGTCATTAGCGTTCAACTGCCACTCCAGAATAACATTCAATGCAGTTAATGATATGATCTTTAATAAAGTCATGCCATTTTGTTTCCATAAGCAAAACATTTGCTGGTCAGCTACTAATGACACAACTGCAGAAGATCAATACTCTGAGGTCAGGCATAGAATCACAGAATATCAGAGTTGGAAGAGACCTCAGGAGGTCATCTAGTCCAGCCCCCTGCTCAAAGCAGGACCAACCCCTAACTAAATCATCCCAGCCAGGGCTTTGTCAAGCCTGACCTTAAAAACCTCTAAGGAAGGAGATTCCACCATCTCCCTAGGTAACCCATTCCAGTGCTTCACCACCCTCCTAGTGAAAAAGTTTTTCCTAATATCCAACCTCCCGCACTGCAACTTGAGACCATTACTCCTTGTTCTGTCATCTGCTACCACTGAGAACAGTCTAGATCCATCTTCTTTGGAACCTCCTTTCAGGTAGTTGAAGGCAGCTATCAAATCCCCCCTCATTTTTCTCTTCTGCAGACTAAACAATCCCAGTTCTCTCAGCCTCTCCTCATAAGTCATGTGTTCCAGCCCCCTAATCATTTTTGTTGCCCTCCGCTGGACTCTTTACAATTTTACCACATCCTTCTTGTAGTGTGGGGCCCAAAACTGGACAGAGTACTCCAGATGAGGCCTCACCAATGTCGAATAGAGGGGAATGATCACGTCCCTTGATCTGCTGGCAATGCCCCTACTTATACAGGCAATTAGAACATATGGCCATACACTAGTCCTTTTTAATAAGCAGCCCATAAAGTTTGCTAGGCTGAAATACAGTGAGGGCCTCATGTGGGATGCTCCTAAGCAGACAATTTTCTGCAAGTCAGCAACCAAGTTTACCATTAAATGAATAATGTAACTGAGCAGAGGTGGAAGTCATCAGGTTCAGCATATATTGCCATTTCGTATTTTAGCAACACAGACTTACTGGCAAATTTAAACACCAACAAGAAAAGGCTATTTTCAGAGCAAAGAGAAGCAAAAATGAAGACTTAATTCTTACATACAAACAGGAGACCCCTTTGGAAATCTAACTGTGCTGCTTCGCTTAATGTGAAATCCATTTCTTCTGCTTTAGAGCTAACTAAAAATGTTCCCTTAAGTGCCTAGAAGTCACATTTTCTACATTGCACAGCTGCATGGCTATTTTCAGAAGAGGCTGGTTTTCCTGCAGTAAGAAGGTTTTTCCCAGCGATAAAAGCCTAAGTTAATATTTTAGCTCTTGATGAGACCTGAAGGAAGTTCCCTCCCCAGAAAGAACCAGCATGACATCCAATATACCTAATATCACACTACATAAGTTTTGCTGGGAATTGTGAACCACAAGACAATGCCAGAATATGCATCCTGTTGTGGCCAGACAACAACAATCCCTCCAACATAAAAAAGCCCCCGCCTACACTATTCAATCAACATATGGTGTGAAATGAAGTCTTTAGAAGACAGTCTATAAACAGATGTCTTAGTCTGACACGAAAACCACAGTCCTTCCTGAACAGAATACAGAAAAAGCATCAACGAGTCCTTGAAGAGAAAGATTTGAGCTCTTAGTTCATGCTTCCGTAAAAGCTTTATTAGGCATGGTATTTGGAAGAAGATCGTAACCATAGCTATTTGTGGATACTTTGGTTCATCTTGGGCAAAGCAATCATTGCCACACTAGGTTTTCCTCTGATGTACTATGCGATTGGAATAGATAGCCACTAGGCTGCGCTGAAGAGGCTGTCTTTCTTAACCTGTTTGCAGTGCTGTTGTAGCCATGTTGGTCCCAGGATATTAGCGAGACTAGATGGTTGAAGTAATATCTTTTACTGGACCAATTTCTGTTGATGAGAGAGAGAAGCTTTCAAGCTACACAGAGCTCTTATTGGAAAAGGTACTCAGTGTGTCACAACTAAATACAAGGTGGAACAGTTTGTTTAGCATAAGTAATTAACAGGGGAGCATGGATCAGCATTCATGTTGTGCTCCAAGTCAGTACCTGGCCTGGGTCTGGGCAGCTAATGATCCAACCGGCAGACCAAATTCGGTGATGAATCCTGGTCATGTGCCAGAGGAGGCACGTTGCACATACTCTAAAAAGAAGTAGTTAACATATTTTAAGGGAAGAACAGGAGTACTTGTGGCACCTTAGAGACTAACAAATTTATTAGAGCATAAGCTTTCGTGGACTACAGCCCACTTCTTCGGATGCATCCGAAGAAGTGGGCTGTAGTCCACGAAAGCTTATGCTCTAATAAATTTGTTAGTCTCTAAGGTGCCACA
>NC_048302.1:16389062-16412433 GCF_013100865.1 Trachemys scripta elegans
CAGAAACACAAAATTGACAAAAGCAACAGAGGGTCCTGTGGCACCTTTGAGACTAACAGAAGTACTGGGAGCATAAGCTTTCGTGGGTAAGAACCTCACTTCTTGCATCTGAAGAAGTGAGGTTCTTACCCACGAAAGCTTATGCTCCCAGTACTTCTGTTAGTCTCAAAGGTGCCACAGGACCCTCTGTTGCTTTTGTCAATTTTGTGTTTCTGTTCCAATACGCGAGCTTCCAAGAACTGCAGTGGAAACAGACTTAACAGAAATTATAAAATGGCATGTTCTTACATGTACATTTCTTGCTATGGTCCTGGTCCTAACTAATTTCCACTCATTCATATATTATTAGTGAAAATTTAATGATTTTGTGGAAATGATTTTGTGCAAAGTTTTTTTTTTTTTAAGAAAGTTGTATAAATACAATTAATAAACTTCCCATCTAGAAGTTTAAGACCAAATTTTAGGAGAGCGGAGAAAGGAAAGCACTTTCTTTCAGAAGCATGGAAACCTGGAAAAGACCAAGAAATACTACTTAAACTGAAAACCAGGTGCAGGGATAAGGAACAGGAAGCAAAGCCAGATAAGAAAAGGGTTGTAATTCATATTACATGCAACTTATATGGATAAAAAGTTAAAAGGAACCTTGCAGAGATAGTCGTGTCTTTTCAGGGGCCATTCAAGGCCTCAATCCTGCAAAGATTTATGCATTAAGTTCAGTATGTCATTAGACTTCACAGGATTGGGGCCTAAGAGGCTCTGTCAGTCTGGTAGAAGTTGAAGAACCACCTATTTCCAAGCTCTGCAGACTCCTTATCTTTCATATTTGTTTTAAGAGATAATTTACAGCATCTCCTAGATCTTATTTTTATATTTATGTAGGCAATGGAACTAAACACTGAATGTACATTGTCTCAGTGGTTCTCAACCTTTTTTTATTTGCAGGACCCTAACAAATTTCGAATGGCATTGTGGACCCCTTTGGAAATCTACTGTCTGTATTATATATAGCTGAATTCTGTTCAGTCCGAGTCTTTCACAGACCCCTTAGACGTGGTCTGCAGACCACAGCCTGAGAACCACTGGTCTAGAAGAGCTGAAAGTATAAAATGGAGAGGGCAAAACCAAGCTGATTATTTCCCAAAGTAGAAAATCATTTCTCGTCATGTTTGTTTATATTTATAGACATTTCTATGAAAGTAAGCACCTATAAATGGACACACCATGCAATTTCATTAAAGGGGCACTGTAAGCTTTAACGTCACATTTCTGTCTGAGAATACTGTCTGCAACAAGTAATATTTACAATTACAATACATGGAAAAGATTAGAGGAAAAAATAATTCGCTTTCTTTTTTCAGTTCATTCACTTTACACATTTGCTAGCACTTTCTGCATAGTGAATCAGTCAGTCCATTTTCTCTGTGAGGACTTTTTCCACATAGCATCAGGGAAAAGAAAAGCATCTTAAAAAAAAACAGAAGATGAACTTGTACAACCATAAAAACTGGCAGGGGTACTCCAGGACAAGTACAAGACTTTAAGTTACTTTTTAAACTCTAAGACTTCAAGTTGATTGTGTCCCTGCAACTGCTAGAGAGCATAGGATTTTAAAATAAGGAAGTGTGACCCAACACACCTGCTGATGACATACACTTATTGACCTAATTCATTCCCACTGTCTCAGAGACCTCATTCCAGGCTTTAGCCAAAGAAAGCCAATGTTATTAATAAGGTGCAATTTCCTTCTTATACATGATTGTGTGTTTAACATAATTTCAAAGTACTTTGAGTCTTGGATAGCTTTGGTGAATTGCATAAAAATAAATACTGTATTATCCATATCTGATCTGTTTAGTTTTTATTAGTAATTTTAAAGCTTATTCGTTTGCAGATACTTTCGCAGCTAGCCATCTGAATGACTGAGGTCTGATATAAAAACAAAAATGTGCAGATGTGGTGCACCATCTTAAGCAGCTACATATTAGCTATAAGTTCTTTTAAACGTCTAAAATTCTGAAATGTGATGCACTTCACGTAGCATCAAAAGCTACAGTAAGTGAACTGCAAGACTTTTATTCAGTATTGCCATTTCATTCCACAGCCCTTGAAAAACAGTACAGCAAACCAAGTCATAAAGAAGGACAACCTGCAATGACTGGCGACACTTGAGTTGTCTGTCCTGTAACCGCTTTGCTATTAATTGGTTTTGCAAAGATCAGCTTGGTGATTACTGGGCCAGAAGTTGGTGTTCGGGTCTTCTTAGCAATCTAAAAGAGGGACATAGAGAGAGAGAGAAAAGAATTTTAAAATAACCTCATAGAGTTGGGATTTGAAATACAATTTTGTTAGGTTCATAATAAAGGGGAGGAGACAACACTCATATAATTGAGCAGAAGTGATTCATCCATAATATTCTACTGTTTCCCTCCCACTCACACCCCAATTTTTCCCTAGGGAGAGAATTAGGTTGTCATTAGTGCCATTTGGTCAGCCAGCGAAGTAAACAAAGGTGCAGCACAGCCACACTATTTCTTTTCCAGATGGAGTAAATCTCTTCCAAAATATGTCTGGTCACAAAAGACCCTCGGGCAGAAGTCCTAAAATTGTTTCCACACTCACCCAGAGTTTTATTTAAGAAGTTGAAGCATATTTGCTATCAATCCCTGGGAACTTTTGACATTTACGTTTAAATAGCTGCAAATGTTCTGCACACAGAAACGAAGGGTACTTTTTTCCTGCAGTGAACCTTCCATACCTGTGAAGACTGATCCAAGTCTTCGAAAATATGGCTTGATAAGAGACAGGTAATTTTAGCTGGTTGAGGGAGTTCAGGTCCAATTGAAAATTTATAAACAAGCCTTTCATCTCCCCATCCAATTTATGGAAATCAAAACCTGACCTCTTCAACAGAGCACTAGGTTGTGTTAGTCATAGTGATCAAATCTGATACTGGTATTCAGCTGGCAAAGAGTTGTGGGTTACTGATTTAGAATTAAGATACCTTATTCCAGTCACTAGGAAATATTTTAATTTGCTGGCCACGAAAGCTCCCTGCAGCTGTTTGTTACCAGTCAGCAGGTATAAATTGAGGCCCACGGCCTCAGTATTCTAGATATGGCAAGTAGGGATGGCTCTACCTTTAGCTTCTGGGCACTGTGTGGGAGCAAGGGTCAGGAGGGCATATACTCTAAATGAATAGAAGGGGAATTGTGGGGGGATAAGAGGACCTTTTGGAGGAAGAATGGGCTGGTTGCTGGTCCCCAAATACCGACAGGCAGATTGGGTGACAGTGGGAGAGTAGACTGCATCTCTGTCCAGTTGTCCCTTCAGTTACAAGGTCATGATCTAGTTCCTCTTTAGCCTCCCCGCCCACCTCCCCTCCATTTCTGCCAATGAGGTAAAAGAATCCTACAATCTCCCCCATCCCTCACATCTCACCTTGGGATGAGAAAACATACAAACAGGATGTTCAAAGCCCCTGGGATCTTTCAGCCCACCCCCAAATAGACATGTGGTGGAAAGAGGTAATGAAGCTGGAGTGTGTCAGTGGTGAAACACCTTGCGGTAAGAATGCCATTTCCAGCTTTCAGAACATCCCCTCCTAATTATGTGGTTTTGGAAGTGAGCCAAGTTGATTGGAGAAAAATTTTGGCTCCCCTATTAGGGCACTCTGATCAAAAGTCAGCCCTGACAATTACCAGTGTGGTAGATTAGAAGTTTATTTTTCCCACTCAACACCACCAGATTTACATCAGTGTAATTCCAGTGACTTGAATGGAGTTACTACACCATAAAACCGACAACAGAGTAGAGAATCAGGCCCTAAAACTTGGGATCAGAACCACAATTACATTTCATTCTAGAGTAACCTATAGAGAATAAAATCTGTGAACACTGCAAGAATTTGGACATGTAAATTATGATTTTATATGGCCACAGTAAAGAGGCCGTGGAGAGGAAGTTATTGCCAAGTGGGCTAGTTTCTAGTTATATTAATCACTGACTAAAAGCACCCGTGGTGTTTTGTTTTTAAGAAATGCTGCAGTTTTAAAATTGATCTGCATCAGCCCACCATCAGCTCCGAGACCTTCAAACAAGAACTAGCAGTTGGGTCATTTCAGATCACAGCAGTGTACTCTGTGATACGAGTTATATAGACAGCACCACTGGAGGAGTCAGTGCTCACATCTAGTGATGGCTGTGGGAGGCATTAGGCCTGTAACTGTCTGGAGAATCATCCTAGTACATTAGCTGCCGTCCTTTTCAAGGAATTTAGTGTTACTGTCTTGACAATGAAACCTCCCTAGTAAAACAAACTGTGCCTCTGTCCTCCCTCAGCTGTGCTCAGCCAACAGCAGCAAAAGGAAGATGGTTTTAAAACCAGACACAGCTAGAAAGCAGATCTCATTTAACGGAAACCATGGACTCCTCTGCACTGCAATGCAAAATTATTCCAGAGAGAAAAGTTCTACCTTTTACAATCCGTGAATCAAGTCCAGCTGTGGCCTGGAGATTTATTCTCCTTACATATACTGTACATACTATTCTATGCCTTGGCATTGATTTTCTCTTCAGTTTCAGAAAGTACAGAACCAAAAGATCAAAATATCTTTAAAAAATGTGGAAAGAAAATATAGAATATAATACAGTATGCAGCTCATATAGTTTTAGAGCCTTAAAATGAGGCAAAATTTACTATTAGCCCAAATGAAAGTTTGTTAGAACATATGGGAGACAGAAATTAGTAAACAGAAGTTTGAGAGTAAAAAAATATTAGCAGTACATTATATTTAATTGTTTGGAAAGAGCAGATCTCATCTACATTGCAGCGTATAATTGTGTAGCATGTAGGTTTAATGAAAGTTAAGAGTTAGCGCTAATAATAGACACTACCATGATGGGCAGCTGTTTAAAATCCTAAAATACATTTGTTTTAAAGAGATATTTATCAGTAAAATTGCTTGTACAATTTAAAAAAGTATCATAAATGCACACACATCTCTAACAGTAATTATCTGTCTACTAATAAACCCCCCGAAATTGTCTCTGCCCTGTCAGAAATCAGTCTCACCTGCTCTGGGCTATTACTATAATTCAGTCACTTTTACTCTCTGAAGTGACAAGGGATGTCAAAAAGTCAAGCTATTCCAGCATACAATCCATGTCTAGCAGGAACACCTTTGTTTGAGATGGGATTAGGTATTACTAATGAATAGTGATTCATCTCGTTTTAAAGCACTGCCATATATCGGGCTGCTGCTCATGTGAAATATTTTAGGAACACTCAAACTAGAGTTTTGGTGGTGGTTGTTTTTCTTTGCGAAGCCGGGGGTTGCAAGCCTGGGTGGTGGGGAGAGGGGAGCAGGAGGGGATAATTGCAGCAGAAAGAGATTGCAACTAATTCTATTGACTTGTGTCTGACAAGAATGTCAATTTTACGCAGCAGCTACCCAGGGCTCCCAGGTTCTGCAGCTCTAGAGCAGCCCTGCCACGCGGACTGCCCCGGACCAGGAACCAAAGAGCTTCCACACTCCTGGGACAGTGGGCATCCCAAATACCCAGCTGGCCCGGCAGTCTGGAAGTCCTGGGGTCCCCAGTTTGGGGCAGCCAGCATGGGGGGTTGCCCTGGAGCCGCAAACCCTGGAACTCGGGAGCCCATCCCAGGACTTCCATACTTCTTGAGGTGGAGCTGGGAACTGAACCCTGGTCAGAGCTAAGGCTTTCAGGGCCTCCAGCTCCACAGCGGGCAGGGAACCAGGCAGGTTTCTGACAGAACCCTGCCTCTGATTCAGCTAAAGTTCATCAAACCCAACTGGCTTTAGCAAGAAATGTCAAGTTTGATGAACTAGTATTTTCCAGTGAAGTTTCTGACCAGTCCTACTAGGTTCTTTGAATTGGAGTGTGAAGAATCTTCCCTGCAAGCAGCTCTCCCCTAAGGAAATGTGATGTGGCAATATCACAAGAGAAATGCATTCAGCTCTCTGCTCCGGAGAGAATACAAACAGGCTGCTTTGCAAGTGTCTTTATTTATAGTAAGAGTCAAATTCTGCCCGGGATGTGCACTCACAGCTCAGTGGAAACAGCACGCATGTATCTAAAGGCAGATTTTGCCCTTATCTGTTAGATTAGAATATGCTTATACAAGAATATGCTAGATGATTCTGACCTATACATGCAAATACAACTAACCTATACACAGTATTCTGTCATATCAAATCTGGAGATGTGATAGAGCAAAGGTGAAGAGAAGTACCACACCTATTTTTCAGGAAAGATGACTGAGCTTGAAGAAACAGGTTCAGGGAGCAGGGTTTGGAGCAGGGAGGGGGAGGAGAGAAGGCTGGTTTTTAATTTGAAGAGAAGATACCATTGAGGTGGCTTAAAATATTTTCTCTATTGCAACCTATCGGCTCTGCCAGTTATCACAGCAAGACAAATTCATTTAGCAATTGGAGTGGAGATGGGGCTGGGCATGAGATTAGATAGAGGCATGAGTAAGGCCAGATATACACTCAGAACTTTTGCTGTTAGTAATGGGGGTTGGAGTGTGATTTTTTTATTATATTTTTATGCTGGCAAAAGCCCTGGTATAGATGCATTTATAACATCATACGAGTCCTTTTGCTTGTATAGTTTATTTCAGCGGGAGAACTGATATAAGTTATATCATCAAAAGATCTCTTTTGCCAGTATAAGTTGCTTCTACACTAGGAAGATTTGCTGGTATAGCAAACCTTTCCTAGCATAGACAAGGCCCAAGTTTATAATGCATTTTACTCTCAGTAGCATTGAGGATTCAACATAGCACTAAGAGAGGGACTTGGATGCTATAGAATGTTTTACTAAATTCCAATTAGTTTTGCCTTTTCCAAAGTAATGGGATTGTATCAGTTATTTAAGGTCCAAACTGGAAGACAATGGGGCTGTACTGGTGTAACTGAAGGTCTAACATGACCTGAACAACTTTTAATACCAGTAATGATATATGTTAAGAACACAGCTAGATTCTCAGATCCCAGGCTGATTTTAATCAATTCACTTTTCAGAGTCAAACAGTATTTTAAATAAATAAATAAGATAAATTATTATCACTTTACATAGCCTTCCATTGGAGGATCTCAAATGGTTTTACAAATCAATTAATTAAGCCTCACAAAATCCTTGAGGTAGGAGAATAGCATCACCATTTCACACACTGGGGAACTGAAAAGTTAATCAGAGCCAGAAAGAGAATCTGGATCTCCTGACTCCCTCTGTCACAATTAATCGCCAAGATCAGGATTCTCAAACTTTGTAAGTGTGGACAAGATCTTAATAGTGAGATTATCTTTCCCTCACACAACACCTTCTCTCACATTCACGATCTTGTGGATCATGGATTTCTCTCCCATTTGCAATGACATAATATCCCTGTATTATGAATTTCTTACAAGGAAAAAGCAGTATGAGGGAAGTGTTTATATATTTCTGTTTTTGTTGCAGTAAGTGCTTTATTGTTTTTAAAACAGTTAGTCACACTGTTGAATCTTGGTCTGCGTTTTTTTTCTCCCCAATCCCATCCATTCCCCTCCTCTATATCCCTTGCTTCTCTGCACTTGCTTGTTTGCCACTTGGTCCTCTTCTTCTCCAGAATGATTCCCCTACCACTGGTCCACCTTTGACACTACTACATAAACTTCTCTGTAGAAGCAGCTGGAAAAAAAAAGACCCAGCATCACATGATGAGCCTGTTTCGTCAAGAAACTGCGGCAGTAGACCACAGTGCCCACACTAAGCCATAATCTACCCTTATGGATCTCTTTCATATTATTAAACATGCATGCAGATGGCATAGCTTTATAGGGGTGTGGTTTTTAATCAAAAACATTAATAGTAGCTTTTGAAAAGCCAAATGCAAACAGTTACATCTATTTTACAAATGGAACCAAAGGGGAAGAGCAAGTTCGTTTTGTAGAGCAGTGACTCTTAAGGCCTTGCAGTTGGACATACATCAGTTAATCAGGAAAACCTTCAGGATTCCTAAAGGCAAGAAAATAGCGGAGGACAATCAGGAAGAATCACAGCCTTTCAAGTCTCAGATGCCAGAGGCAAGAGGAAAATTATAAATGCTGAAACCCGAGAGTGCCACACAGCTTATGCATTTTTTCCTTTAGCTTTCTTTTAACTGCCAGCATCAGCTCTACAACTCAAGCCAAATGGCAGGAACTGATCCATTCTTAAATGTGCCTATGCTGAGTCAGGAGCCACCGCCTCTTTTAAAGATATTCTGCCAACCTTAACATTAACCATGGAAGTAAAAAAGAAATCAGTAGGGAACAGTCAAACACTAACAATCAACATTAGTCAGGGATTTGATCTTCAGCTTTGATGTGGCTACAAGCACTGAGCAATATGAAAAAAGACTGCACTGGAAAATAACACTGAGACTGTATGGTGCTTTAAAATACATAGTCTCAAATGTTATGCATGCTATAGTTTGTGTTTGCTTGCTGTGAAATATCCATTTGGAAGTTTAGCGCTCTAATTTGTTGGCTTATGGCTCCATTATTTTACATGCACAGCAAGTATTCTGTTTTTTATATAGACTGTTCGAGTTTTATTCTCGTATCCCCAGCTAATGTTTGTGGGAAGATCTTTTTTCCAGATTCAGCCGGGTGTGCTTTAGAAATGTAAACAGCAATCGGGAAGAAAGAAATAAGGATTTAGAAGAAATAAACTTAATATCCATGCAGAGTTCAATCTTCCTGAAGGTATATGGGATTAACTGAAACGCTCACTGAAGAATTCTCCCCACTGCAATAAATTCTGATGGCACAGACACGATAAACCTTAATCTCCCAAAAGGTAGTTGGATGTAAAGAACTTACAATTTAAATACATTCACATATGACTGGATACACTAGAAGCAATATTCTATATATACGCACAGTGAATTCTGAGGGTTGCGTGTGCACACACAGGCAAACACATTTCTATCAACAAAAACGAACCTTCAATATGGGAACAGTTTTAGTTTTAAAACAAAAAGGGTTTAATTTTAAAAAAGTTTCATTAGTACAACCCCTTTTACCTGTACTGTTTTTAACTGCTGCGTCTGTAATACAGAAGACTGGGCTGCAGTATTTATCAGCTGACTTCCCGGCGTCAAAGAGGAGACACCAACGACAGGCTTCATCTCTGGCCTCCCTCCAATGGTAACCACTTTGATCTGCTGGGCTGGTACCTTGGGGTCTCCTGCCTGAGCCTGAATTGTGGCCTTCTGCGTCTGGGGTAGTTGGTTGTGGGGTAGTGCTAAGACAATTGGCTGGCCAGCCTTTCCCAAAGTTGTCACAATTAGCTTTTGTCCTTCTTGTTTAATAGTTTGGTTGCCAAGTTTAAGATCAGTGGCCTTGTTCAGAATAATCTGATTGGCTGAGATGGTGACAGGAGTCTGAGCACCAAGTTTATGGAGGCCACTTTGCAAGGTAGGTTTTACTGTTGCATTAGTGTCAGTTTTTGTAATTGTGGTATTCACTGTAACTTGGCTTGAGTGATTGCTGGGCACGGTAGCTGGTTCTGTGGTGGCTGTGATTGTAGTTGCAGAGTCACTGGCTGAGCTTATGTTCACTATTTCTTCCAGTTCTGTTTCCATAGGAATAGCATCTCCCATAGGTGACGCCACAATAACAGCCTCAATGCTATCGTCTTCCATCAGAGTTATACCAGTGTCCATTATCTCCTCAGGGAGTAAGCTGTTCACCTCTGCTGACACCACCTCCATCGTAGAAGTTCTGGCAGTAAGGCAACGACCAGGCACTGCAACTGTATTAAAAAAAAATAATAATAAAGGTCAATTAGTAGGTCATAAATTATTAAATTCCATGACAACATACATTTCTGCAAAGCTTCATGAATAGTATTACCACAGAGGAACATAAGTGCACAAATACTGGAGGTGGAGGAATTTTAGCAGAACTATATTTTCATGTGAAATTTATCCTTGATTCTTTAATACATTTACTTGAATAATCCTAATTTAGATCAGACCTCCTCCAGCAGCATTACAATACACCCACATCTCCTTAGGCCAGAGAAAGCCAGGAATTAAAATGTAAGAGTTCATGAATGGTTTTAGTGGTCACACATGCCAACATTCATTACCAAGCTGTCATTCCATGGAGTTGTTTGAAGTAGTGAATGTGCTAATAGTTCACTTGTTTACGAGTATTAATTTCAGTGATCTCAGCAACAGCACATGGGAAAGCAGAGCTATTTTAGTGACAAACTTAGTTACCTATTGAACTTGATCACCAACCCATTTGAGAACCAAGCCAATAGTGCTGCTTTTCAAAGCCATGGATGATTTCATGCTTCGGTTGTCCCACGGGGTGGGGGGAAAAGCACAGCTCACTTGTTCTATACTTATTAGAAAAGAAAGAGCCTCAAATTGTGACTGTAATATAAAACATCCAGTGAATAAATGAACTAATCTGCAGGACACAGCAGGGTGTGCTGAATTGATTAGAAAGAAAAGCAAGCTTAAAAAACAGAATTAGCAGTGGGTTCTATACATGTGAGTCTCTTAACTTGAAAAACCTTGAAGAGGGGAAAATGAAAATGGCAGAATCTCCTGTAAATATGATACAGAAGCATGAATATTGGACTTCCCATTAAAAAGGTAACATTGTCAGTCAACAATGATCAGCATTTTAAAATACCTCCTTCACCATTTGCCTCCTTCCATCAGCTTATTTCTTTCACCTTGTAGTGGGTGGGCACACTATGTACCCTCTTATCATTTACAACATTCACGCTGAACCTCAGGGTGTAGCAACCGTAACACCTTGTCCTCGCAAACCTGGGTTTGCACGTTGAACAGCAAAGTACAGTGGTGCCATTTTTACAGCACTCCCATTCATAATTAATGGATTATTGTTGTGGATGGTTTAAAATGCATGGATTAAATGCCGAGGTTGCATTTATTGATTACAGTGCCACTGTGTGTCTGAATTTGCACCATTTTATGATAATAGCCAAACTGACCATAGAATAACTGTAGATTATTCACCCATGAAGTACAGAAGCTAGGGAAAAACTGCAGTATGTTATCTAGTTTATATGCTGACAGGCTGATGATGAAAGCAATTAACAGAGGCAGGGATTCCCACTAGTTTCAGTTTATTTTTGTTCATTAGAATGTTGTAAGAAAACTATACAAGAAAAAGACGATCAACGAAACATTTTTATGGTGCAGCTCGGAACTTACAGATCATTAACAAAGAGTTTTGCATCAAATACACTTGAAGAACTGAGAATCTTGGGGCAGGTCTACACTACAGATTTACAGCAGCACAGGTGCAGGTGTGCCGCTGTAGCGCTTCTGGTGAAGACACTCTAAACCGACAGGAGAGAGCTCTCCTGTCGGCTTAATAATTCCACTTCTGTGAGGGGTGGCAGCTATGGTGGTGGGAGAAGCTCTCCCGCCGACATAGCACTGTCTACACCGGTGCTTAGGTCTGTATAACTACGTCACTCAGGAGTGTGAATAATCCACACCCTTGAGCGATGTAGTTATAGCGCAGTAATTTTGTAGTGTAGACCAGAGTTTGGTATTAATGGCTTGAGCCAAGTTTGTTTTCTATAATAAACTTGATGGGAAATTTGGGATATTTTCATAACAATACTTAGCATTAGAACTTTATTCTTTGCCTGTTTTGGGAAAAGGCTAATTTTTTAAACATACTAGTATTTAAACCAAACTCCCTTATTTATTATTTTTAGCAATAGTGTAGGAAATTTTTTTGTATGTCATCACAAACACAGCTTGTTATGAACAAGAGTAGGCTTTGTATGAATTCTATGGCCCTTTAAAAAAAAATCAACGTTTTTGTTGCCATCAGGGATTGGAAACTTTTCTATAGCTAATTTAAGACCTACCAATTCCCTAGGCTAGTAACAAAAGACTGTAGAATCTAGTGGATAAGATGCTAGTTTCACATTTCAAAGGTTGCAAGTTCAAAATTTGTTCCTTCAAACATTTTTTCTACTCTATTAAAGCAAGGAAGTAATGTATGTGATGACAAATATTTCAATGTTAAAAAAAGCCAAGCTAAAAAGTGACTGGCTGTTTAAATGGTTAAAGTGAACAAGTCTCTAGGACTAAAAGCCATTTAAAATGATAACCCCTTTTGCAACATGGTTGATTTAGTAGCTACCATATAGTTATATGGCTGCACTGTTCCTTTTCTAAATAGGCTTTATTTGTAATATGTGAAATGTTATGCATTATGCCTCATGTAGGCAAAACTCTCACTCATCCAAGAGAAGCTCTGTCCACATGAGCTCTTTTGCTTCCATAACCAGCATAGGATCAGGCGCAAATTATTTTTCCAAAGAAACATGAATGAGACAAGATGGGTGAGGTAATATCTTTTTTAGACCAACTTCTTTTGGTCAAAGAGACAAGCTTTGAGTTTACACAGAGCTCTTCTTTAGGTCTGGGAACGGTACTCAGAGCATCACAACATGAATGCATAAACATGCCTACACTTAATGGCACATAAGTAACCCCTCAACTGCAGCCACGAAAACCCATTTTATTTTAAGGGGATTGTTTTTTTAAATGGATCTCAGAACATGATAAAATACTGCACTGACATTAACATCACTAATAAATTATGCTGCCTTTATTTCTCACATTATACCAAGCTTCAGCTACTAGTGTGAGATAACTTACTCATATGACCCACAGGCGTGCCCACAAATACACAACTCACTTATTGGCCAGCACGTAAAATTGTTTATTTCTCTGATGTCACTGCCAGAAATACCTCCTTTGGAAAACTTTAGTTCTCGGATGGTGGCAGCACAGTCTGTAGTGATGCCATGCCTTTTAACTACTGGTACAGAAAACAGTACTTCTTGTAAGGACATATTAGATAATAGTGCCACACTTCTGCTTAGAAGATAACCCAAATGATCAGACAAGACTTACCACAGAATAGGAAAATACAAAATCACTTGGCAACGATTCAGCACAGGTGTGCCAAGACCACTACATATCATGCTGACCAACATGGTCTCATCATTTCCTTCTGCTCTCCCATCTGTCTGTATCCACCTGCATTCTCTTGTCTTATACTTTGATTGTAAACTCCTTGGGGCAGGGACTAGCTTTCTGTTCTGTGTTTGTACAGCACCTAGCACAAGGGGGGCCTGGTCCAGGACTAGGGCTCCTCGGTGCTACCCCAATATAATAAAATATACTTCCATATTTGGAAGTACCCAAAGTTGCCATCTTTGGCTGCAATGACTTTTTAAGAGAAAGACAGAGAGAGGAATAGGAGAAAAAGGATAAATGCAGTGAGCCTTGTGGATGTGGAAAAATTGGAAAAAGAGTCCAGCAGAGGGCAACAAAAATGATTAGGGGGCTGCGGCACATGATTTATGAGGAGAGGCTGAGGGAACTGGGATTATTTAGTCTACAGAAGACTAAATAGGGGGAGGGGGGGTTTGATAGCTGCTTTCAACTACCCGAAAGGGGGTTCCAAAGAGGATGGATCTAGACTGTTCTCAGTGGTAGCAGATGACAGAACAAGTAGTAATGGTCTCAAGTTGCAGTGGGGGAGGTTTAGGTTGGATATTAGGAAAAACTTTTTCACTAGGAGGGCTGGTGAAGCACTGGAATGGGTTACCTAGGGAGGTGGTGGTACCTTATTTTTTAAAATACCAGAGTTAATTACATCTATGATCTTTCCCCATTTCCTTTGACCTTGCCAAAGTAATTTCAAACTAATTTACTGAATGCAATTTTCACCAGTAAATAATTTTCCTCACATCAGTCCAAAGGCAGTTGGTTAATTTCAGGCATGCAGCTAGTTTTTATAAACCTAAAAGTAGCTACATAAACATATACATCAATCTTTCAACATAATCCCCAAAATGAGTGACGTTCTCTTCTGACCAGCAGAGCCATTGCCTTGTGCCAAATAAAATGAAACAGTTTTGCCAGATACAACAGCTGGTAGATCCTTAATGCTGAAAAAACCTCTACTTCAACGCAGTGTGCAAATCCTATAGAAACACTATTTAGAACAGTGTGGGCTCTGGGAATAATGTCAGCATATTGAGCAAAGTACCAAGAAAGCCCTTACAGAAATAAGGGTTTCAGAATCCAAGCCCAAAACCAAGAGAATCTCAGCAACATCTTTCCCTAACTAGGATATAACACTATCACAACCCCTCAAGAGTAAAAAAATCAACCCAGGTGCATTGGGCTATATCTGCTACTCACGTTCACAGCAATATGATTCTCCTAGGGTTTACACTAGCCATAAGCAGTAGGACAATACAATACGAGGTTAATTAGAAAAATAATCTTCTTGCAGGATGAGAAGAAAAGATCATTAAAATCTTTCAGCTCCCAAGAGACAGAAATAGAAAATGAACTGCTCAGAAGTGCTACAACAACTCAAACGTGCAGAGATCTCTGCAGGTTGTTTGAGCTGTGGAAGACTTGGATTTACGGGGCACAATCAAGTTAATGGGAGATTTTCTGTTAACTTCAGTGGACTTAAGATGGTCTTTACTGAACTGGAAAGGAGGACTATTCATGATTTCTTCCTTAGTGTTTTGTTTTTTGGACTGATAGTGGACAACCTCATAGATATAGTTGTTCTCTGAAAACCTAATAGCCTCTAAATACGTCTCTGGAAAATATTTGTGTCCATTATCAAGGAAAGAAATAGAGCAGTATGTAGAACTCCTCTTACAGACAGATAATGGTAGCATGTCATCCTTTTTTGTAAATGAAAAAACAGAAGAAAAATGAAAAACACTAACATTTCAGCTGTCTTAAAAGCCCTACCAATTATATATGCTGTGGTCAGGTTTGGGGGATTGTTGGATTTGTGTAAAATTGTGCACAATCATTTAGAGCAAACAAAAGAAGTACAGTATGTAGAATTTGAATATGGTTAGAAGCATAAAACATGATTCCTAGTAAATAATTAGCTGAGATAAAAAAACTGCACGGCAGCTAATGAATTTCTGAGAACTGAAGAGATGCTGTAGCTCCCAAATCAATGTTGGTGAGGTAAGATGGGAGGGAGAGGGTGAGAGAGAAAAAATAAAGGCTCCTCCATGAGTTATGGTCTGCAGGACTATTTTTTAAAGCTACTAATTTGGGCAATATGCGGTACTTCACTATTGAACCGATTGTTGCTGAAGAAAATCTACTGCAGAAGCATAGACAGGTTATTTTCTTTACCAAAATAGTAAACCAATACACAAATATAAAAGTGATAAGATCCATGCAGGAAACAATAATAGCATTTATAAACTTATGTCCTGCTTTTGTTTTGAACAATATACCAACAAAAATATAAACAAATAAAAAACACAAAACAAAAATGGGATTACTTAGAATACAATTCAAATTCTAGTCAACAGCCATGAAGGTTAGAGTGGTACGTCTAGAAAGGGTACAAAAAGATAAGCAGCCTAAATTCCTAACTCTGACCCGCAAAGAAAAAAAAATTGGAATATTATTTTTTGTTCCCTTGTTATGTATAACAGAGGTCCTAATGGAAATGATTTTCATGTGTTTAAGCTTTTTATTCAGATCTTGTATACCTCGGAAGAGTTAACAGGGTAATTGAGAACTATTTAATTATAACATTAGAGATACTAAGGAAGTAGATTGTTTAAAACTCTATTTCTCTTAACACCTTTCTAACAAACGACAGAAAGAAAACTCTCTCTTTGTTAAGGATACAACATATCAATCCCTTCAATTAAGGGCTGTGGAAGCTCTAACTCCACTTGAGTCACTCAAGGAATTTGTCATCAAAAACAGGGAAGACAATTTACTTGGCATTCCTGATATTTTTAAGGCAAACAAGGAGAATATATAGCAAGGTAAGGTAAGAACAAGCCTTGTTTTCAAGCCAAAAAAAACCTTGTAAAGATGAGTAAGGATGTTCAGACTCTTCTTTTACAAACCATAAAGGAACAAGTAAAAACACAAATCCTTTTGCCCCTAAGAGGGGATTAAGGGACAATAGACCAGTGGAATAAATATGTAACAAACACGAATTAAAAACAGACCTGCAAGGCAGCTGGATTTAATGACCGGTTCTGTTGAATGTATAATGCAAGAAGAACAGAAAGGAACCCATTCAGATGTCACACTTTACCAAAGTTATTAAGATGTTATCACTGCTACAAGATCAAAGTATCAAAGTTTTATATTCCAAAATAATAATTAGAATTACATTACACTTCACTAAGAAAACAATGTCTCAACACAAACTATATAATAATTGCATTTATACAAAGTACTGGGAAGCACCAATAACATGAACCCAAGATACTATACGATTACACTGTTCTTGCACTGTCTTAAGGATCAAAAATTCCATCTCCATTTTTTTTAAATTCTTGAAACTATACTAATAGTAAACAATTAGGCCAAAGTCAAAGTAATAGTCAAACTAAAGCAGTTTCTGGCCTATGATTACACAGTTGAAACTATGGCCTAGTGTCTTCCTCGCGGCATGGCTTGAAACCAGAGATTTTGAATATTACAATAAGCTGCATGCAAACTGAAAAATACTTCCCCAAATCTACTCATCAGTAGCAAGTGGGAACCATTGCCTGGCAAGTGTGGCTAAGGCATCAATTTCTCCCTTAATGTAAAGTTTAATTAAAAACTGAAGTTTTTAGCCCTTCCATACATGAAGTGAATGTAATCGTATGAGATGTGAGTCTGTAGACAGCCAGCTCCCAGGCATCTATTGCAGCTTTGTCCTTTGCAAGGCAGTAACTGAGTGAGATGAAGAAGAGCTGGGTAGTTTCACTGCTGTGATTCAGAACCCTATGGGGCAGCAGTGACACTGTCAAGAATAATACCAATTCCGTAGTGCTGCTACTGCAGACTGGGAGAGCTGTGAGCAGCAGCAGAAACAGGCACTGGATTTATTCCTGGGGACAGAGGATAAAAACCAAATAGAGACTGGGGAAGAGGTAGAATAATGAAGACCTGTCCCCATGAGTCTCAGAGACGAAGCCCTCCAACTCTACCCCCGTAGCACCACATAGGAGGCTCTGTGGAAGCTCTGGCCCCCTCTAAACACAGGCGGTACTGGAGGCATAGCCCTACCCCTTAGAGTAGCTACTGGGAGGGGGAAAAGGGAGTTTCTTCTCCCTTCCTGCATCTAGAATGGGTGGAGCTACCTACTAGTCAGAGATTAAAGATGGAGGACCCAAGAAGATATACCTCTCTCATAGAACTGGAAGGGACCCTGAAAGGTCATCGAGTCCAGCCCCCTGCCTTCACTAGCAGGAACAAGTACTGATTTTACCCCAGATCCCTAAGTGGCCCCTTCAAGGACTGAACTCACAACCCTGGGTTTAGCAGGCCAATGCTCAAACCACTGAGCTATCCCTCCCGCCACAACCACACTCCAGAAAGGAGGAGCGGGGGACCCACCATGAGGACTGGAGGCACCCCCGCCCAGCGGGCCCCACCGGCCTTCAGGGACAACACCCTTGTAGAAATCTGATCACACTCTCCCTCTGCAGCAGTTGGGAATGGCAAAAAGCCAAGCACTTTGACAGGACTCAGCCAATCAATGTTTTGTAAATTTTTCGTGTCCTGCTCATGACATACAACATTACAGGAAGGGGGAACAGCACATTTAGAACCTTGATAAAATAAAAAAGATAGACAGGAGTGATACAAGCATATTTTCATCAGCCTTCCTTCCATAGCATCTGTCTGATTAAAGTAGGTCTATATGGAATATTCCATCGCTGATTTTCAGTTCATCAAGTTCTAGATGTGCTGTGTCCCCTTACTGTCACATTCTAAGGGCATGGCTACACTTGCAGCTGTAGAGCGCTTTGAGTTAAACCAGCCTTCGGAGAGCACAGTAGGGAAAGCACTGCAGTGTGTTCACACCGACAGCTGCAAGCGCACTGGCGTGGCCACATTTGCGGCGCTTGCAGTGGCATTGGGAGCGGTGCATTATGGGAAGCTATCCCAGCATCCAAGTGACTGCAACATGCTTTTCAAATGGGGCGGGGGGAGGTTTGGGAGGCTGAGAGCATGTCCGCATGCTGTCTTGTAAGTTCAGACAGCAGCAGACCTCCCCTCCCCGCACCCCACACCACCCCGCCTCTCTCTCTCACACACAGCATTCCACACTAATGGTTGCTTTGTCTCGGAGCAGATAAGCAGCCGGCTGTCAAATGGAGTTTTCAAAGGGCATATCCAAAACAATGACAAAAGTGGCCACTTGACTTAAGGGGATTATGGGACTTTTCTGGAGGCTGATCAGAGCGCAGTAATGCAACACCTTGTTCACACTGATGCCCGGGCATTGTAGCCAAGGTGCAGCAAACGTTATTCCTCTCGCCAAGGTGGAGTACCCGGAGCGCTCTAGCTGTGGAGTCAGAGCGCTCTACGTGCCTTGCCAGTGTGGACGAGGAGTGAGCTAGTGCGCCCAGGGCTGCTTTAATGCGCACTAACTCACAAGTGTAGCCAAGCCCTAAAACATAGACACAAGTTGTTCCTGCTTTGCTCTTTTCTTCCCACTCAACTCTTTATTTTGGGGATAGGACAGCAATAATACATTGTACAATTGTCAGCAGTCCTATGAAATGCCCTACACTTCCAGGCTACTGAACAGTTTTCTACAAAGCAGCATCCTAAAATGCATGGTTATTTAAAAGATTATAAAACATGGATTACAGAGTTATACACTGTAACCCACATAAAAGAAAAATCTCATAATTCCCCAAGTGTGACCTCAAATAGTAAAGAATATTTGGAGAGGGCGTAACCTATGCGTGGCATGGATGCAAAATATAGAGATGTATTTAATAACATTTTAAAAGAAAAACCTTGAGTTATGGGTATCTAGTGAACTAAGTTGATTTATAAGATCACCTGACCTTTTCAACAGAAAACAAAGCCCCACGGTTGTTACCTAATTCTTCTGTACTGGCTGAATGTGCATAATGAGGAGAGATGTGATCAATACATCACATAACAGCTGTGATTCTTCTGCAATTCAAGTCATAGCTACATTTCATCATCCTGACTTTCAAGAATGTATATGTATTTTTGTTGTAGCACCTGCCAAACTTCTCAGAGCTGACTAAATAGTTATTTATGCCTCATTGCAAATTCAGGAAAGTCAAATTCCATCTGGTTCTGCTAATTCCAGGCATGGAATGAGAGAATCAATGGGAAACTCCTCTTGCTGAGTACCAGTGACTGCCCTTTAATAATACTTAACACTAAGGCTATGTCTACACTACAGACCTTACAGCAGCACAGCTGTGCTGCTGTAAGGTCTCCTAGCTGCACTATGCCGGCAGGAGACAGCACTCGTACTGGCATAATTAAACCACCCCCATCAAGCAGCAGTTGCTATGTCTCCCGCCTACATAGCGCTGTCCAAACCGGCACTTTTGTCGGTGAAACTTGTCAGTCAGGGGTGTGTTTTTTTCACACACCTGACCAACAAATGTTTTACCAACAAAAGTGCTAGTTTAGACATAGCCATAGTTAAGGCTAAGAGTTTGTCATGGATATTTTTAGTAAAAGTCACGGACAGGTCACGGGCTTCCGTGAATTTTTCTTTATTGCCCGTGACTATCTGTGACTTTTACTAAAAATATGCACGACAAAATGGGGAGCTGCAGGCTCCCCACACCACCTTGGCGGGGCCTGGCTCGGAGCTCCAGGGCACCCCAGCAGCCCGCGGTGGCTCCGTGCTCTGGGGCACCCCGGCTGCCTGCGTCGGTTCTGTGCTCCGGGGCACCACAGCCGCCTGCCAGGGGTAGCGGGGAACCCTACAGCTCCCAGGCATTGGGGGCTCAAGTCACAGAGGTCTCTGGAAGTCATGGATTCAGTGACTTCCGTGACCTTAGTGACAAAAGTGATACCCTAGCCATAGTTACTGTTTGTAGATAGCTTTACAGATATAAAGTACTGTTTACCAAGCTGGTTAATTAACACTTCACAGATCTGAAGAAGAAACATGCCCCTGACATACATGGCTTTTGGCTAATGAATGGCATGTCCTGATTAGGAAGACAGCAACAAGTTGTCAGTGGGCATCTTGATAAATAAGATAAAGCTGGGGTTATCAAGAAAACAAAGTTACAAATTAGTTTAAATACCCATGTTTCTTTTGTTCTCTCCCTCCCTCCCCCCCATTTAATTAAAATAAATGGTTTTAGGCTGCACAACTAAGTTAACATGAAAACCTTATAAACTTTTGCCATTTATTACACAAATATTAAATATTACTTTCATCAGAAAGGAATTGGATGCATGCACCATTCACTCCCAATAGAACATTGTAAGAATAGTTAGAAAGTTTAATTTTAAATTGGAAACCATATTCCAATTTCACAACAGGCTCCTATGTAGAAGTAAAATAAAAGTCAAAGACTAATAGCTTTTCCTTTACCCCTCTTTTGGTTTCATGCCAGCTTTTGTCAATTTCATGCCATGCAGTTTCACAGAAACTGAAAAGAAGAACCAGCGATGATGGGCAACATCAATAAACACATGTTGAAAATGTCCATACAGCCAGCCTTACGATTCTCTACACTCTAATCATCCAATCAAATACATATTGGACTTCATAAAGGGATTCTCACCTTAAATTTGACGCAACATTCACATGTAAATTGTGAGAACCAACAGAAATAGTCCCACAACTAAAATAACTGTGAAAACAGCTTTTAAATACTTTCCCCTGCAGCGTTTGAAACCCAAACATTATACCACTAAGAACCTGAAAGTGAAAAACTATAATTGTGAATCCATCTTCATTGATTTTCATTATCCAAAACGAGAGAACCGCAAAAAGTAAATGAAGAACATAAATGGGGTAAAGTAAATCTAAAAATTATTTAATTTTTCATTACCTCAAGGGTAACCAAGGCAAAGAAGTTTATTTAGAATATGATGCTTAAGTTTACAGTGTCCCTTTAGGGCCAAGCAGTGGAAGATTTCAGAACGGATGACAATATCACATTAAACACACATTTTGGAACAAGAAGAACGAGGAAACTACAATCCATCGGTGATCTTGCAGAAAACACCATCCTGGCCACTCTGGATGTAGAAGCCCTTTACACCAACATGCCACACAAAGATGGACTACAAGCCGTCAGGAACAGTATCCCCGATAATGTCACGGCAAACCTGGTGGCTGAACTTTGTGACTTTGTCCTCGCCCACAACTATTTCACATTTGGGAGCAATATATACCTTCAAGTCAGCGGCACTGCTATGGGTACCCGCATGGCCCCACAGTATGCCAACATTTTTATGGCTGACTTAGAACAACTCTTCCTCAGATCTTGTCCCCTAACGCCCCTACTCTACTTGTACTACATTGATGACATCTTCATCATCTGGACCCATGGAAAAAAAATGGGTTTTGAGGAATTCCCCCAGGATTTCAACAATTTCCATCCCACCATCAACCTCAGCCTGAACCAGTCCACACAAGAGATCCACTTCCTGGACACTACAGTGCTAATAAGCGATGGTCACGTAAACACCACCCTATACCGGAAACCTACTGACCGCTATACTTACCTACATGCCTCCAGCTTTCATCCAGACCACATCACACAATCCATTGTCTACAGCCAAGCTCTAAGATATAACCGCATTTGCTCCAATCCCTCAGACAGAGACAAACATCTATAAGATCTCTATCAAGTGTTCTTAAAACTACAATACCCACCTGCTGAAGTGAAGAAACAGATTGACAGAGCCAGAAGAATACCCAGAAGTCACCTACTCCAGGGCAGGCCCAACAAAGAAAGTAATAGAACGCCACTAGCCGTCACCTTCAGCCCCCAACTAAAACCTCTCCAGAGCATCATCGAGGATCTACAACCTATCCTGAAGGATGATCCATCACTCTCACAGATCTTGGGAAACAGGCCAGTCCTTGCTTACTGACAGCCCCCCAACTTGAATCAAATACTCACCAGCAACCACACACCACACAACAAAAACACTAACCCAGGAACCTATCCTTGCAACAAAGCCCGTTGCCAACTCTGTCCACATATCTATTCAAGGGACACCATCATAGGACCTACTCACATCAGCCACACCATCAGAGACTCATTCACCTGCACATCTATCAATGTGATATATGCCATCATGTATCAGGAATGCTCCTCTGCCATGTACATTGGCCAAACTGGACAGTCTCTACGCAAAAGAATAAATGGACACAAATCAGACGTTAAGAATTATAACATTCAAAAACCAGTCGGAGAACACTTCAACCTTTCTGGTCACTCAATTACAGACCTAAAAGTCGCAATTCTCCAACAAAAAAACTTCAAAAACAGACTCCAACGAGAAACTGCAGAACTGAAATTAATTTGCAAATTGGACACCATTAAGTTAGGCTTGAATAAAGACTGGGAGTGGATGGGTCATTACACAGAGTAAAAACTATTTCCCCATGCTAATTTTTCCCCTACAGTTACTCACACCTTCTTGACAACTGTTTGAAATGGGCCATCCTAATTATCACCACAAAAGTTTTTTTTCTCCTGCTGATAATAGCCCACCTTAATTGATTAGTCTAGTTAGAGTTGGTATGGCAACACCCATTTTTTCATGTTCTCTGTGTATATATATCTTCCTACTGTATTTTCCACTGCATGCATCCGATGAAGTGGGTTTTAGCCCACGAAAGCTTATGCCCAAATACATTTGTTAGTCTCTAAGGTGCCACAAGTACTCCTCGTTCTTTTTGCTGATACAGACTAACATGGCTACCACTCTGAAACTTTGGAACAAGAAATGTTTCAGCTGTCATTCTGGGCCTGATACTGAGTGGCAGGGAGCACACACAATTCACACTGATTTCAGATGGGTTGCAACACTCAGCACCTCTCAAGATCAAGCCCTCTGCTAGTAATTTCAGCAGGAGTAGTATCTCATAGACTCATAGACTTTAAGGTCAGAAGGGACCATTATGATCATCTAGTCTGACCTCCTGCATGATGCAGGCCACAAAAGCTGACCCACCCCCTTTCCCTTGACTCAGCTGTTGAAGTCCCCAAATCCTGTGATTTAAAGACTTCAAGTCGCAGAGAATCCTCCAGCTAGCGACCCTCGCCCCATGCTGCGGAGGAAGGTGAAAAACCTCCAGGGCCTCTGCCAATTTACCCTGGAGGAAAATTCCTTCCCAACCCCAAATATGGCGATCAGTAGAACCCCGAGCATGCAGGCAAGATTCTCTAGCCAAAAAAAGAAGAACAGGAGTACTTGTGGCACCTTAGACACTAACAAATTTATTAGAGCATAAGCTTTCGTGGACTACAGCCCACT